>NC_089748.1:73024149-73166649 GCF_040412425.1 Macrobrachium rosenbergii
GTTGCTGCTTTGGTGAGGACAGTTTCTAATAAGTATGCTTTTCAGTGTTTATATATATATATATATATATATATATATATATATATATATATATATAAAGATTATATTTTCTTTGAATATCTTCAATATTTATGCAAGGCTAGCAAAGGATGTATTTCTTCTTCAATTTTAACTTAAAATGCCCTTACACTTTTATTGTGGTAAGTATTCAAAATATGAGCTGGATAACACAGGTCTCCAGGTATCCCTATGTTCCGTAGTTTGTTATCCAGGAGTTCTGGAGTGTTAACACTTAATGTTACCAGAGCAGTGAAGAGAATACAGAAATTTGTACATTGGCTGTAGCTCTCCATCGTCTCTGGCCATCATAGTGGCTATTCATGACAGCACATATCTTGCTGGAATCAACGTGCTGTTGAGTACCACGCAGCCCGTTGATTTGTATTTCTGATCTCTTTTCACATATTTCAAGAGCTCTATAATTTTTTTTTATTTTTTGCTGCTTAGGGTAACTTAATTTTGTGTTTAGCTAATGCTAAAGATTTAATAGAAATAATATAATTGTCGATGATAGCCATTCTCTTCTCTCCAGGATCGAGAGGAGTGAGTACAAATTGGAGACTTCCTATGCTGACCACACCTTCGTTCAGACCCCTTCTTTGTGTCTAATTTCTGTTAAATACAAGTTTCTTTGTGCAATTTGTTCTTCTTTTACAACCCTCTCCCTTTTACCGTTTTTTGCTTAAAATACGATATCATTGCTTATTTTCTTCCTAGCATTGAGACAATCAATACATAGAAAATTAGATATAAGTTACTAATTTTAATAACTTAAAAGATGTAACCAACATCATTACAATCTCTTAATATAGCTCATGTGCTGCCGTACCGATAAAATGGTGAATGTCGACGAATTTTTTTTTTTTAGTCCACGAGGGATTTTTACAGGAAAGTGGTGAAAGTAAGAAGTTATACATTGTTATTTTGGAACAGCTTTTCTAATTGGCCTTTCTCCTGTATCTGTCCCAGTGAGAACGAGTTTTAGATGTGCGAGAATTTAAACAGTGGAACTTGTGATTTAACTCCTCTAATTGCTGCCAAAAAAACATGGAAAACTTCAGAATGAAGATTTACCCAGAACCAAAATTTACTTCATGGACAGGCTTAAAATCAGCAAAATTGCTCTGTCCTTAGGAAAAGAAAGGAACACGTTGCCCGATGCAGCAATTAGGGGGTTTCAATCACAAGCGGCACCATTGAAGTTCTCGCACATCTAAAACTCGTTCTAACTGGGACAGGTACATGAGAAAGACCAACAAGAAAAGCTATCGCAAAACAACAATGTATAACTTTTTACTTTTACCACCTTCCTGTAACAATTCCTCGTGGACTAAAAGTAAACTTCGTCGACATTCAGCATTTCATTGGTGAGGCAGTGCATAAGTTATATTAAGAGACTTAGTACTGTTATGAAGGAAAAGTTATTTGTCTTCGTTCTCCCACATTGATGAAGACACGGCATTTGGGCCTTTTGTTAACTGGGGCGGCCTTGTTGTCATCTGGGATGGGAGTTTGAACGATTCTTCTCACCGACTCCAGCAATGAGATTTGAGCCATCAGTGACTGAAAACAAAAACAGAATTTCCATCGTCATTGCATTGACTACGTATCCTGCCTGCTAGATTGTTCCTACGCATTTCAACGTCCGTTATGAGTCTAGTGATCAGCAACAATTGTAGTAAGGCGAATTATCTACTTTCTACGTTAAACTCATAGTTTATCTATACCTTAAATGTTTTTTGTGATATACTTTATCATTGGAGGCCTTAGTGCCCCAACACAAAAAGTACTCTTCTCGCGACCGCTAAGGAGATATCGCATTCCGAAGGTAAAATATACAACTTGCAGGAAGTTGGAAAATGAAGTTAAACTCTAAATTCTTAAGGAATCCCTTTACCACCCATGCTCTTGTTTTGACTCAGTTTATGAATGTTGCTAAGAAGTGTCATTGTTAAAGCAGGAAAGTGATCACTGCAACCAGATGGCACTTATATTTAGGTTGATGTTACGGCTGCATAAGCTTAACTTAAATACCCAAGATCGGGCATTAAAGTATCCGGTTAGCTAAATGAAGAAAGTGATAAGTTCGAGGTAGTAAATCGTACAAAATTGTAGCAGTCCATGTCCACTGCACAGTCTGCCAGCGTACTACTGAAAGGTATTTAATGTTTCCTTGGCTACATGGAATACCAATCTTTAACTATTCATTTGTGCAACATGCCCATAACTGTTCTTTCTGTATTGATTGCCATTAGGTAGTCTTTTCTCTGCTTACATTACGCATTCCATTGGCGATTTATTTGAAATTTTTTTGTTCAGTCTTAGGCTCTTTCGATTGCTACATGAATGGAGTTTCAGAGCTACTTTCTCTTCTACATATCGCTTCTGCTTTTGTTTGGGATCATTTCATTTCTTTGTGAGAAATGTGTGTTTAAAAAAAAAAAAAAAAAAAAAAATGTTGCCTTTACTGCCAGCCAGACGTCTATCGAGATTGGGCTCTCCTATTGTGATTGTCCCCACTTGTTTCCATGGCTTGGAGCAGTTGAAGTCCTCCGTGAGCAAAAGACCTTACATGTTCTTGAGCAAGAGTTGGAAGACGGGCGGTTGATTGCAATTAAGAATATTGTATATAATGTACTTCAATTTCAATTCTCTTTCCCACAACACACCTCTCTCTCTCTCTCTCTCTCTCTCTCTCTCTCTCTCTCTCTCTCTCTCTCTCTCTCTCTCTCTCTCTCTCTCTCTTCTTCGTACCTTGGTACATGCACGTAACTAGTAAGAGTTTAACTAAGTGGTTGTTTGACACTGGCCTTAGAAACTGTCCTTGAAATGTGCAATTTTTACTTTGTAAGATTGTTTGTTTGATTTATGATATCTATGTATGGGTTAATACAAATAGTTGCATTTACTATTATAAATTATTCCATGGATGTACAGTTAATCTTGTCACAGAATTATCGTCTGTTGGTGTTATTTTTCAATGCCTTCATAATCTTTTCACTAATCCCAGTCAAAGGTGTTAGAGCCCAAATTATGGTCTCTATGTACTGGCTATCCCTTTCCTCAGACCTCTCCAACTGTGTTCTTAATTTTTTTTAAATGTTTCATACCTTCTTTCTACTTTGCAACAATCTTCCCCCCCCCCCACCCTATTTTTATCGCCCAAACACGAGATTGTAACTAATGTCTCTTAGCCTTAAGACGTTCGGTACCTAAAAGAAATTACGTACAAGATGCAACGACTTGATATCAAGTTATATTAATAACATACAGTTGAGCTGCCATACTTAAAGGAATAATCTTAACTTTAATAAGACATATCGGAAATATACAACAGTAAACATCCTAAAGGTTTTAAGTGTTTCACAATGTAATTGACAATTAAACTGAACGTATCGACAATTTTGAAGATGTAACAGGTCATTGAAGGATGAACATAAAATCAAACGATAATTCTGCGGATTCAATTACCATCAAAGGGCGTCCTTAATGCAATCTATACAAGGTATTTCTTGCGTGATGTTTATTCCAAACAAACTTTGCCTATCTCCACGTAAATTCCGCAGCCTTTCGCGCTTTACCTCCACAGCTGATAATGACGTGGGAGGGGATCTATGAGAACAATTAGTTGGTTTCCTGCGATTTGCGTCGTCTGTCCCTGAATAGGGAACTGCCTTCGGGAGATCGCTGTTGCCAGATTACAAGTTGTAAACAAGTGGTACAGTACCCTGATATATCTTCCCTACTAATTACCAGAGCATTCTGCTAACATGGAGTTGGGTCAAGGACAAGGACCTGGATCCCAGACCATTACCCTCAATGAAAATTGGTCACTATCAGATTGGAAACACGCTGGGATCAGGAACTTTTGGCAAAGTCAAATGTAAGTACTGCAGAGGCTAGGTCGAACCTAGATGATTAATAATAGACTAATCTAGATAAAAGTCTAGTCATAACTTATGACGATTTAACCTTTTATCTACGATGTGTTTTTTTGTGTTTATTATTACCGTGATTTAACAATTCACTATTTGTTAAGCATGTTTAGGCTACCATACCGTGCGTCATACATTGAGACTTCAATTTCACAGTTACTTCATGTTTTATGCATTTCTGACCTTTAGGCTTATTTTGGTGCAGATCACCCCCCCTTGCTTCCCCAGCCTCCGTAAGTATTAGTCACGACTGGGGATTCTAGTGGAAAGCTGTTTCTGGGGTCGAAAAACAAAACGAAAATGAACGGATCGCAAAGGGCAAAGGTATCTGGGAGCGAATGCAAAGTAGGGGTTAGGCTATGGCTGCTGTCATTCAAATGGGCATTTCTGCAGTAGGCTAGGCATTTCAGAGACAATATGACCTAACCAGACTTGCCTTTACCTAACCCAACAGTAATTCTAAGCAACAGCTCTGCACGGACTATTACCTTGGGAATTTATTATTCCTATACTTTTAGTGTTGCTGATGAAGGAGGTGGTGGTGTTTGTCAGTCAATTATCATTAACCTAATATCGGTAGAACTATAGGGTAGCTCCACGTCGCCGACGGCATTATAACTTGACTTTTTCTACAGTTTTTTGGTTGCTAATTATGAATTTGCCTTTCATTTTTGGTGCTCGAGTCTAATTAACCTGTAATTAACCCCTGGAAATCCATCCAACAAGGGGTTTCTATACGTGATCATCACAAGACAGAGCACGGGTACGTCTGTTTTGAACGGTTCATATCCCGTCCGGCAAGTGCAATAACTTGTTAACGTATGGGTACCGCCCCCGGCCAGTACTAAACACGGCAAAGGGACATTCCCTTTGGCCGACAACAGACAGATGCACCGCCAGTATCAGAACCCCGAAAAGTGTAGAAAATACCAGTTGAAAAGGTAAAAACAGACGTGGAGCTAATATATAGAATTACCCTAATATCTACCCAACATGGTTGGGGACCCTTTGGGAATGCAGGGTTTTGGGTGAGGGAAAACATTGGGAGAAAGACCAGACTGTAGAACTAAGTATTAAGTCTGTGTTGGGGATTTCCTTGCAAATTAACTTTTCTTCAATATTTTGGTTGCTAATTTAGGATTTACCTTCAATTTTTGTTGCACGACTGTAATTAGCCTGTAATTAACCACAGAACTTCATCCAACAAGGTAGGGGACCTGTTGGGAAAGCCAGGTTAGCCTATGGGTAGGGTATACCTCTGGGACAAAGTGATTTTCTCCCCTGCTTTGTTATTATCCTACAATTTAAGGGACCCCTAGGGAAAGCGGGGTTATGGGTGGGGTAGACCACGTAAGGTGAGAAGGTGATCAGATCTTATTGTATATTGCATTAAAGAGATGAAAAACCCTTACACAAACACAGGAGGAACAAGATGACCGAGGTAGCATTTACAAAGACAAATTGCTTAACTACTGCTGCTATTTTGAATGCTGCCACACATGCACACCCTTATAGGGGAGCTTTTGGTACACAGCCTGACTTCTTACTGAGGAAAAGGTGGGGTGCGGGGGGTCCGACACCTATAAATACTTATCCAACCAATCACGTTACACCGTTAACTCTACGATGAGGAAAACCCTCCTAATTCTCCGTACTGCAACCCTAACGGATGTTAAGGAATGGATGAAACGATGTGTGGATCCATACTCCGAGTTACTTATGCTTCTTTCTGTTTTCGTTTTTTATAACTGGCCTTTCTTTCTCCTTACCTTTATTTCAAGTTCCTTATTCACAGTTTCCCCTTTGGGGTCTCGTGTCTCCGGGGCCTCGAGTGCATGACCTTTCGAGGCTGCACTCTCAGTTCTAGTTCTTAGAAGTCATTATCTAAGACTGATTTTGTGCCTGTCCCTCCTCTGTTTTCTTCAGAAGCCGGGAGGAGTGTACTTTCGATGATTGTTACGAGATTCTGTAGTCTTGTGGAGCGCTCAGACGCCTTGGAATTTCAAGCAGTCGCTCGGATTCCTTGGGATCGCAAGCACTCGACTAGTGAGTCGTTGAGTGTCTGGGATTCTGCGGAATCTCGGGCACTCCCCAAACCAGTACCAGGGAGTTCGTTCGCTAGGCTGGTTTAGGCACAGGACGAGAGAAGGTGTCGAAACATTTAGATGTTTTGACACTTCCTGCCTGCTTCGTTTTGAGTGCTAGGCCTTTTCTGAAATTTGTGTCTCAGACCCTTGGGTTCGAGCACTCGGGTTAGCAGACAAGAATCCCCTTTAAACCTTCATCTCAAGGGGCTTCGGCCTCAGAGGAGATTAAAGCATGTCTTGAGGACAGTGCTAGATCACGGCCTAGCTTTCCCGGCTTGGCTTGGCTCAGCCCTGCTTGCTTGCCCAGCCCCTGATCACGTTTCAAAACTGGCTCAGCTTGCTCGCCCAGTCCCTGATCGTGTTTCGAAATTGGCTCGGCTTGCTCGCCCAGCCCCTGGTCGCATTTGCATAATCAGCTCGGCTCGTGTGGTTTGGCTTGCTCACCTATCCCCCGATCGCATTTACTTGATCGACTTGGCTCGCTCGGTTTGGCGAACAGAATGCTGTCAAGGTTCTCTTTCCTTCAGGAGACAGCTCAAGTGAACTTTCGCTCTCTTCAGGATAGCCGCTTTGCCTTGGCATTAGCCCTCTCCCCCACTCAGTGCTGCTGTCATCACTGGTTGATGATCACCTGTGGTTGGCCTCTCTTGCTGGTTCTTCGAGTAGGACAGGTAAGAGTATTTTCTCCTCTCCTCTTCCCTTAAACCCTTTCGGTTGCTGCCGCAGGGTGTGAGTTGGATAGAGAGTACTCCGACAAGTTTTGTTTCTTTGGAGTTCCACTACAGGGATCTACATTCCGGGTTTGGTTCTCAGATCAGCTTGTCGTACATCCGAGTAGTCGAGGATGGTTTTCCTGGTTCTGGCAAGGTTATCCCTCCAAGGAGGAGAGATTGGGAGTATCACGCCCCAGGAGGACTTGATGGTCTTCTTCTGCAGGATGCTGACACCCTCGATTTTCTTTTCGCAGAGATCTTCACGCCGATTCGTCAGCACAAAGATCTCGGGGAGAGGACCACGGCATCCCCTGTGAATAACTACTCACTGCTCCTTGCAGGGGTTTCATTGTGGTTGCCGCGGTCCTTGCTTGCTATAAGGGCTTTCTTGACCAGATGAATTCCTTTTCCTTGGACAAGGAGTTCATTTTGGTTGAGCTACCCAATCAAGCTCCTTCCCTCTCTTCAGAAGCAATTCTTCGTGCCTTGGAGGGGTCCTATGCTGACTAGCAGATTTTCCTGGCCCTGGCTCGTCCGGACTCTATGGTGTCCCTCCAGGTAATCTCCTGAAGAATCTGTGATCCTTCACTTTTTCAAGGCTTTTCCGCCTCAGATGCGATCATTCCTGAAGAGGTCTCTGTCTTCCAGAGACTGTTCCAGTCTGAGGGTGGGTTTGCCTACCCAGCACCAGACAGCAACCTGTGGGCAATTCTAGTGCTAGGAAGAGGGACATTGTCCTGATTCTGATCTCCAGTCTAGTAAGTCACGAGCCATCACATTCCCTCAGGAACGAACCTTTACTTGATTCTGCCTCCCTCTTTTGTGGAGAGTAAGTAGATACCACAGTAGTCGAGGAACGTGTCAGGGCAACTGCCTTGTCCTCTGGACAGTGGCAGGCTAGACTTCCCTCAGCCCCTAATAAGTCTCATGCTCCAAGGGCATTCCAGAACACCCAGCCTTCCTCATTCTCTTCTTAGAAAGTGCACATATGTGTCTCTTTCAACCCTTTTTCCATCCTGGGAATGGGATGTATTGGCAGGCAAGCTCAGCCTCTGGCATCGAGTGACGGGGACAGAGAGTTCCCTTCACTCAACTCTTCACGGAGAGGTTGCTCGACTTGAGGGCTCTCTATCATTTTTCTGTTCGCCTCCCATTTCAACAGGAGTCTGTAGGTCTTCTGCTTCATCATACCAAACCCACAGACTGCTACGGTGATGCATGCTGACACGGTGGGACAATCTCGACATCTTCATCTTCCCTTCGTATTTGTCTAATTCGCAAGGTGTTCAGGAAAGTGTTGTTCACTCCGAATTTAGATGAATGCTGGAAGACTTCGCCTTTTGCCCAACCTGCTAGCTCTGCTTCTGAGGCACCGAGAAGAGTTCCTCCCTGACCCAACCTTCTGTGTCAGCAACATGTGAAGCGGTTCTTCAGGCGGTACAATCCCTGTGCCTTCACAACTAGAGACTATATGGCTTCTCTTGCAAGCATAGGCTTCTCACTGAGCGGCAGCAGAGATAGCTGGATATCTCTATCAATCCTATGCAGCAGTACCCAGGGATTGGAGCCATCTTCGCTGGTTGGTGTTGTTGATGGGACTTTTCTCTGGTCATATATCCACTCTTCAGCAGGTTACGGGCTTCCTCGTCGTCTTCGCCGAGAGTTGCTTCTCTCTAGTTCAGTTGTGAAGACTTGGGTCCACATTCGACCTAGTCTTTCACCTGAAAGCAGCCCTGTTCTCCTCAGTCAAGATTTAGGTACTGATGAGAAGCCTTGATTGGTCTTGCTCTTCCAGGGACCTCAGGCCCCTGGGCAGTATGTGAATCTCTTTTAGGGTTCCTGCCTCATGCTCCGCATGCGCCCTTGCAAGAGTCGTCAGACAGCATTCTGACTCTGAAGACCATCTCTGGTCTTGTTCCAGCATTGGAGAAGAGGATAGACGATCTTCATGGACCTTCTTTGCTGTGAGCATTCAGGGGAGGGGGATCAGTAGCTTGACTCCATCTCAAATGTCATAATGAACTCCGAACCTGTCGGAACCTGTTGCCAGGTTTGAGTTCTTCATGATCCCCTCCCCCTTGGACTTTGAAGTTGTTGATCCAGATCAGTCACTGCTTTGTCCTGTTAGGGTGCTGCGGTACTTTCTGAAGAAGTCTCGACATCCGTGATAGATGTTGACAACTTTTCACTAGTACTAACTCTCCCAAGAAAGTGTTCAAGGACACATCTTTCTTTCTGACCTCGTGAGATGATCGGAAGGGCGTACTCTGCAGCAGACATTGACAACACCTGTATACTCCATGTGGTCTCATCAGACCACATTTATGTCTTTCTGCCGTTGGGTTTTTGCCCATGAGTCCTTGGAACCCCCTTTCCTTGGACCTGTGGTGGCTGCTTAACAAGTTGTGTTTTCTTACCCGGCTCCTATAAGAGGACAGGTAGCATCTTGCCTAAGGTGTACGTTTCTGAAAGTGAGAGATTACAAGAGTGACTGGCCTCTCCTCCTCCTCCTTCCTTGTCCCTTCCTCTAGCAAGAGGAGGAAGGAGACCCCGGCAATAAGACAAAGCCTTTTCTGGTTTTTGCCTTACTGCCTCTGAGCGACTCTTTAGATTCTTCCTAGTCTATTTTTGTATGAGTCATGATCCATCACTCATTTGAAAAGGTCCAGAAGTCTGACAACTGATCTTGCAGTTCCTATATGATCAATATGTCAGAGTCATAGTACTACTACTCACTCTTTTGACCAGGTGGAGTAGACCAGGTGTGATGAACTACAGTCAGTTCAGAGACTCATTCAGATTCCTCCCTCCAACAAGTGAGTCTTCCTAATGTAAAATGATGGTTTGTATATCATGTAGGAACAAATCACAAGTTTTTAAAGTAAATTGTATATTTCCTAGCTATACAAACCTGAGGTCCTTTACATTACATTTATGCCTGCCTCATGCCACCCCTCAATCTGAAACCTGGGCCGAAAGGCAAATTGGAATGTTTACATCTGGGCAGGCGGGACTCCTGCCTACTGGGCAGTAGTTACTGCCTAACCACCTTTTTCAAGAGTTTTGATGGCCGTTTTCAGCATCGCTGTAAGTAATTCGTAATGTAAAGGACCTCTGGTTTGTACAGTTAGGAAAAATACAATTTACTTTAAAAAATTGTGATTTTTCATGATAGCCTGGGTTTCCTCTTGAACTGATTGATATATACTAATTTAGTGGTAATTGAATATAAAAAGTAACAGCTTGTCTCAGTAATTACTGAATGCAGGTTTTGCACTTATAATCTATATCATCCCCTCCCCACCACCATGCTAGCTGATTGGTACATTGAAACATGTAGCTTTTTATGAATTTTTATCACTGTACACCATGACATTTTCTATATTCACAACATTAAGCTACAAATGTTGTTTAACATTCAATTTGCTCTACCTTGGGAATAGCACAGAAGGGGAATTATAATTGCTAAAGATTTGTAACTTGGGAGATTTGAACAGACAACTTCAGGGACAGTAGAATGGTTACCATCCCTGAAGTCGTCAGTTCATACTGCATAATCAGTAGTGTTAGTAGCTGCTTAGAAGGATGAACATTTACTGAAGGCTCTTTCTGTCCACATTCACTGGCATGGTTGTCTTAGGTATCATCACTAGTAAATTTCAAGGTGTTTCAACCTCAATGACTTGACCGGAAATCCCATTTTTTAAAATGCAGCTAAAAAAAAATTGTATTAGTCTGAGATCTTGTGCACTCTGATACATGAAGTAATAGTGCAGTATGTTTTTGTCTCTGATATAGGTGGAGTGTAATGCAGCAAACTTATCATCATTTTTATATCTGTTTGGTCATTCCAGTGGTCAGGAGTCATAAGATTCCCATTCTATCTTTGACTTCTTGTTAATCATCAGAACTTTTAGGTACAGTACATTTTTACTAGCAACTCATTGCCAGTTACTGCCAAGTGGAAGGGACGAGCTTGTTGTCTTTGGTGTGTCCAAAGTTATCGCATCAGTGCACAAAAGGCTATACTGCATAATGTCACTAAAACAATGGGCAGAAGCGAGAACATCAAAAATACTGTATCTCCGTTCAGAAATTCACGTGCAAGGAGTCTTCCTAGTTTATTTGAAGGCCTTTAATCCAAGGATGATTTATTTTCTTTGTGATTGTTCATCATATTATTTACTAATCAGGAAGTTTTGCTTGCCACATGTGTCTCTCAAAAGACAGTCCAGGCCCAAATATTCAACCTTGGAAACTGACTAACCATCATTTTGTGCCAAAACTACCCAGTTGCATAATTGTTCTGTTCATAAGCCAGTGTAATAAATGATAGCCCTTTGCATATTAACATTTAAGGGACCAAAGTAATGAGGTCTCAGTGATGCTAAAGTTATAAAGTACAAAAAAGTTATAGACTAGACTTAATCTGTGCATGGCATTGCTCAGTTCACCTTTAAGTTTTGGATGTGAATTAATATTTACCTTTCTTTTTCAGATGGAGAGCATATCCTCACAGGTACAAAGGTAGCAATTAAGATCCTCAACAGAAGGACCATAAAAAATTTAGATATGGTCAGTAAAATCAAAAGGGAGATAACTAACCTCAAATTGTTTCGCCATCCACATATCATTAAGCTGTGAGTTAACAGTGTTGTCTGTATTTAAATATTGGTATTACTGTACAGTATATTAATATTTTTTTTGCATTTTTCAGTTGGACCATGAAATGGTTAATTTAGCATGGTGCCATGATAACGTCTGAACATACTTTCCATTTTTGTTTTATTATTCCAGAAATGTCTTTATTGGTTTATTTTCATTTTCCCTCTTTTCTGCGTATTGCACTTATCCATGTGTTGTTCTCCTGTTGGTGAATGTGCCAAGGAACCCATATTCAAAAAACTTATGAACGATAAAGTCTCCAAATTATTCTAGACATCCTTCTGTAGCTTCTCCCCAATCACTGGACCTTAGGTCTGTGGTGCATGTGATGCAATTTTCTTCCCCAACAGAATGCCAGTTAGCTGGTAAGCAAAATAACATTGTTGATTGGCTTAATTCCTGTTGAAGAGATTCAGTACCATCAACAGAGAGATAAGAAAAACCAGATGATACATTATTGCCTTCACAATAATTTGATCCCATGAGGGAGCTATGTATTTTTTCCCTAGATGATGTGATCTAACCCAATGCTTAACTGACACAGATAGTGTTCTAAACCATCCTGATTTAGCCTGTAAGTTAATATATATGAAATTAAATTATTCCTAAATGATATACAAACCATTGTTCCTTTACATTAGGAATTACTTACGTTGAAGCTGAAAATGGCCATTAAACTCTAGAACAAGGTGGTTACGCAGTAGCTACCATCAGGTAGGTGGGAATACCTGCCTGCCCAGATGTAAACATACCAGTTTGCTTTTGGCTGTCGTGTTGCAGACGTGTTGTTGGAGTGCTTTGCCTGACTGTCATTAAGCTCTTTTTTTCTGATGGGATCTTTTTTGTATTTTTTGTATGTATTGTGTGTTTGATGTTTATTAATATACAAACCCACGATTTATGATAGCCTTACATAGGCCGTCGTTCCCCAACATCTGTGTTTTGGGATTGGTGGCCAGGGGCATAATATTTCGCTCCCTTTCATTGACTTGGGCGTAACAAGTTTGCTCCCCTATCATTGGGCCTCACGCCCTCCGCACAAGGGCGTGACTGCAATCCTATTCGGACTTGTGCTGAGTGTTGCTCTTTGCTGCCTGTGCTGTGGAAGAGTTGCCAGAAGGGAACTTTGGAGGAGGGTTGCTGGGCGTTGTTGGTAAGTCATTGGTAGCCTCTCCTTCTTCTGTGTCTCTCTCCCTTTAGCTTTCTTCTGTCTCTCCTTTGGGAGAGATCTCTCCTCTCCCTTCGAGAGGGATATCTCTTTCAGGAGAGATCTCATTCCTTCACCCTCTTTGCTCGCTTATTGGGTGAAGATCGCAAGGGTGGGGTGGGGAGGGTTCAGCAACCTCTTCTCAGGGCCCTCCTCTCGCTTTGTAAGGTAGTTCCCCTCGGAACAAGAGGAAATGGCAACTCGGCTAGAGCTAGTCGTCTTCGGTATCATGTCATCTTGAAGAAATTTTATAAGATACAGAAACAAAGAAACTACTAGTTTAGACACTCACGAAAAAGGCTGTATGTGCATTGGACACCTAATATTTTATGACGAAAAACAGATAAATACTATAAATAAAATTTTAGAAAAAATGGAAATTGATGATCCACAAAACGAAAATAACACTTGAACACACCAACATATTTTCAATAATTATATTATACAATGGAATGTAAATGGTCTGCAGACCAGATTACATTTGGGAGAAATACAACGATTACCAGGGGAATACGAACCAATGATGATATGTTTATAACGTCAACAAAACAATATCAACAATAGGTTATACCTTAGTATCTGCAGCTAGAGAAGAAGAAGGAAATGTAGGTACTATTATATATGTACATAACAAAGTATGTTACAACAGAGTACCTGTAAACTTTACTGACTTGCAAATATCAAGTATTAAAATACGAATAGAAAACAATAATTACATTTTATAATTTATACAACCAACCTAATAAAAATTACAACACTGATAAACTTAAAAGATTTACTTAATACCAAGGAACCTACATTAATAGTAGGTGATTTTAATGCTCACAACCCAATATGGGACTGTAATTGTACAAACTCAAATAGAACAATTAATTATATCTTAGTTTAACAGGGAGTAAAATAGAGTTCATGGATTCAAACATGTGCTGTATACATGATGATGAAATTAGCACAAATTTTTCAAAAGCACGTGGAACATTTTCCTCAGTACACTTAATGAAATTAGCACATTTTTCAAAAGCACGTGGAACATTTTCCTCAGTAGACTTGACTCTATATGTACAAGAAGTATAGTTGACATTAGATTGGAATACAGTTGATGACTTGCACACAAGTGATCATTTCGCAATATTAATTTCCTTATTACAAATTAATCCTGCAAAACATGTCTCTCACTATAACATTTGTAAAGCAGATTGGGAGTGATATGAAATGCACACTAGAAATATCCCACCATTTGAATATTTAAAAGACCATAATGAAACTAATAAATTTCTTGTTCCTTTCATTAAAAATGCTGCTGATAAAGCAATACCAAACTCAGAACCCCATCCAACAAAACCCAAAGTTCCATGGTGGTTCGAGAAGTTAACGGAATTAATAAATATAAAACACTTGTGAGGTCAAAGGGACAGAACTGAGTACTGACTGATTTATTTACCTGGGCACAAGTATACATAGCAGCATGCGGACGGAAACGGAGTGCCCAACCTCTGATTGCTGTGACCCGCACACTGAGCGAGAGCAGTTTGTGTTTAAGAGGCAAACAAATAACAATATTAAGAGACATATTGTACATATAATGATATAACATATATCGGCGAAAAGGCCAGGAAATTCGGCATATGAATATATACATGAGATTCTTGTTGTGTTGATAAATGCGATACATGGTTGTGATTGATGAGAAATGAGAGATGTCTGACATCTTTCCAAGTACCTCGTCACCCCCAAGACAATTATTATGAAATAATGATTGGAAGACTTCTTGAATTTTCAATCACGGAATCTCTTTGGGAGCAGGAGCCGGCCCCTAATTCTTGATACCTGCGATTGCGGGGGAGGCTTCGACTGCTGGATTGCCCGGCGGCTTTGCCAAGCAAGTGACATCCTTAGTGTGGCCCTTGGGAAGTCCTCGACTGCGTTTCGGGATGTCGAACTCTTCATCCAAAGTCTTGTTTTGTAGAGGAATTCTGGGGCGCCTGCCGGTCTCCTCCCTAGTTCCGCTGTCCAACAGGAAGGTTAGGTTAGCTTTAATCTGTTGACAGATATCCAGTCTTCCCGCCCGTGGATGTTGACGAGGTAGGCCTTGGATGTCCTGTGGACGACTCGGTATGGCCCCCCTGTATGGTCTGGTCAAGGTTGGGCGACAGGCGTCGTTCCTGATGAAGACATGCGTGCAGGTACTCAGGCCTTCTGGGATGAAAACATGGGTCCTGTCTGCGAAAGTCTTTTGGCAGGCTGCGAACTCCTTTGCTATTTCCCTCAGCCTTGGGAGGGGCGTATCTGTGTCGTCTGGCACCATGGGGAGGAATTATCTGGGCATGGACAGTGTTTCGCTGCAGACTTTCTCTGCGGGAGATTCATCGCCGTTTGCCCTTGGTGCGGTGCGGAGACCCAGCAGGACCCAGGGTAGCTGCGCCTTCCAATTTTCATCGGTGCAACATGCCATCAGAGCTGCTTTTAATGAACGGTGGGTTCTTTCCACCATACCGTTAGCCGCAGGGTTGTATGCCATCGTACTGTGGAGAGTCGTCCCCATCAGGCGTGCCAGGGAGACCCAGAGCTCCGATAAGAATGCCTGGCCTCTGTCTGTAGTTATGTTGTCAGGCACACTGAAACAGCTTATCCAACTTGGCAGTAGGGCTTCTGTGCAAGCTCTTGTTGATGCTTCCACCATCGGGGTTGTTTCTGGCCACCTTGTGGAACAGTCTGAGACCGTCGGGAGGTACTACTACCTGCTCCAGCATGGCTCCGCAAGCGATGTTGCTGGCGTCGGTGGTAAGTCTCAGGGGGCCGGTGGGGTAGTGAGGTGTTAAGGTGGTGGCTATGGCGAGGGCTGCCTTCATCTGTTCAAACGCCTGCTGCTGTGGAGCTGGCCACATCAGAGCTTTCGGCTTCCCCTTCAGTACTCCAGTTAGGGGATACGTGATGTGGGCGATGTTCGGTATGAAGCGATGGTAGTGGTTGACCATGCCGAGGAACTCCTGCAGGGACTTGATGGATTTTGGTGTTGGGAAACTTCTTCACTGCATCCACTTTGGGGCCATGCGGTTCAGACACCTGCTGGAGAGATCTCAAAAAAAAAGGAAGTTTACCTTTTCCGCTCAAAGGTACACTTGTTGAACATGACAACTAAACTGTTCTCCTGAAGGCATTACAACACAGCTCGGACGTGGCGCAGGTGCTCCTCCGGGGACCTGGAGAAGATCAGGATGTCGTCTACGTAGCAGACGCAGAAAGGTAGGTCCCCCAAGATGGTGTTCATTAGGCATTGGAATGTGGCCCCAGCGTTCCTGAGGCCAAAGGTGGAGTAGGAGAAGGTATAAGTTCCAAATGACGTGATGATGGCTGTCTCTGGGACGTCATCGGGGTGCACTGGTACCTGAAGATAAGACTAGAGCAAATCTATTTTTGTGAATATCTTGGCCCTGTGCAGGGCGCCTGTTAGGTTCTGCATGTTCGGCAGGGGATAGTGGTTTGGTGTTATTAGGTTCAGCTGACAATAGTCCCCACAGGGCCTCCAGGAACCGTCTGGTTTCCTTACCATGTGGAGGGGGGAAAGCCCACGGACTCAATGCCTTCCTGCAGATACCCATCCATTCCATCCTGGTGAAGGCTCGTTTAGCATCTTGGAGTTTCTTGGGTGGCAGGTTGTGGAACTTGGCATGTGTCGGCGGGCCTGTAGTGGTGATATGGTGATGGATGCCGTGCTTGGCCTGGGCCCTAGGCAACTGATGCAGTTCTGGCTTGAAGACGTCTGGGAACTCATGGAGGAGGATGCTGTATTTGTTCAAAGAGATGGAGCATACGGCGGGCATTCCCAGTCCAGTGGAGAGCGGTCGAGAGCAGCAGGTTCCAGCATCCAGCAGGCATTTTTGGCTGACATCTACTAGTAGTCCGTGATGTGCAAGGAAATCGGCGCCCAGGAGAGGAAACTTGACATCCGCGATGACGAAGGGCCAGTCATATTTATGGCCTAGGATGGATATTCTGCCGGTCAGAGTTCCATAATAGCGGATGGGGCTTCCATTTGCGGCCACTAGTGTGGTTGCGGCGCCGGACGTGTGGTCGCGGTCCTCCCTCAACGGCGGAAATACTGACTGCATAGCCCTGGTGTCTACCAGCATCCGTCTTCCTGATATGGCATCATGGATGAAGAATCCCACTGACTGGGGTTCCTTAAGGTTTGCGGCCACTGCTGTTATTTGTGGTCCCTTTCTCAGTTTTTGTAAAAGAACAAGGGGCTCTGCAATTTCTGGCGGCTCTTCCAAACCTCCGGTGGAAGTAACACCAGGCTGGATTTTTCCACATCTTCTGCTGTTGCGGCGGCGCCTTCTTCCTGTATTCCGCATTCGTGTCCTATACTTCGACTTCTTTTGTTACCAGGTTGCATGCTGCAGGTGTTGCGGTGTGTTTGGAGGCCTTGGTGGCCTCGTGGAGCTTGTTTGTAACGTTTACCAATTTGCCCATTGAGAGGGCATCCGCATCTGTTATTTGCGCCATCACCTCCTGTGGAAGGCGCCGCAAGAATATTTTCCATGACAAGCTGATTTCCCTCCTCCATCTGCCCAAGTCGACGCCCGACAGCAGCATGAGACCTCGTAGTTCGTCCCAGGTGTCCTCGGGCGATGCGTCCCCTAGGGGCTGGGTAATCAGGTTGTGGGCGTGTTGCGCTCTCTCTGGGGCAGCGTTGTGATGGTGACGTCCACCTTGGTCTCCTTGTCTGTGATTTGCTCTACTCGGAAATGGATGTCTGCCCACAAAAACCAGGCTGTGGTGTTTGTCAACAGAACGGAATATTTACGCCTGGTTTTATTGCTGCCCGTGAAGGCGAGAGGGACGAGGATCTGTGCATCCTCGAACAACTTTCTACCTCCTTTGCCTTACACCAAAACCTGAAATAAGCGCCGTATTTAGTCCGTTAATGGTGTTGGGGCGCTTGTCAGAAGTCAAAATTATACGGCGTATGGTTCTGTTAATGACTTCTGAATACGGTCAACGTGAACTGTAAATGGCAGGGCCAAACCATTCGAAAAAGCTAGAACGTACCTGAAGGAGGTATGCCGCAATTATACCATTTGTGGCTTGGGTGTTCTCCGAGGACGGAGCTTTCAGCGGCCTAGACTTTTGTCGCCGTGTGGTTCCGTTAAAGACTCTCTGAAGGTAAAGCAGCCGTAGTGAGTCCGTTAATGGAGAAGCCAAAACCGCTGTGTTTACCATCACTCCTCATGTCACCAGTTGTGAGGTCAAAGGGACAGAACTGGGTACTGACTGATTTATTTACCTGGGCACAGGTATACATAGCAGCATGCGGACGGAAACGGAGTGCCCGACCTCCATTGCCGTGACCTGCACACTGAGTGAGAGCAATTTGTGTTTGTTAACAGGCAAACAAATAGCAATATTGAAACATAATATACATACAGTGATAAAACATATCGGCAAAAAGGTCAGAAAATTCTACTTATGAATATGTACATAAGATTCTTGCTGTGTTGATAAATGCGATACATAGTTGTGATTGATGAGAAATGAAGAGACATCTGGCGTTTTTACACACTCGATAAGGAGACGATTAGATAATTTGAATAGAAAGTTCAGTAAAAGAAATAAAACATTGGCGATATTAGAAGGAACTTTACAAAAAGTGACTATATTATTAGCAGAAATTGATACATTAAAACTTTATACAACAAAATATCTACAAAATTTAAAAAAGAAGTAATTCAAGGAAGAATCATTTCATGGAGTAAATATTAATCAGATCTCTCTAATAATACTCCCATACAAAAAATATGGGAAAAATTCAGGAAAATAAATGGTACCTATGTTAAACCACCTAGACATGCCATATTAAAAGATGGGAAAAGAACACTTAATCCAAAAGAAATAACATAATAAGAGAAAATTTAGCAAATGTAAGTAGTGATAAAAATTTAGATGAACACTGGCGTACAAAGAAAAATAGAATAGAATTAATAACAAATTTCGAAACAAAGAAGATATATATTATAAAAGAAAATTTAATATGTCAGAGTCGGAACATGCTCTCTCGAACAGCAATAAATCTGCTCCTGGAGGTGACAGTATTTGTTTTGAGATGATCTACCACTTATCACATTTGGCAAAGTCATACTTTAATATTAGAGTTTTATAATCATTTGTGGCTTCGAAATTTATTTCCAGATGAATGGCGTAAAGCTATAATAATTCTTATCCCAAACCTGGAAAGGATCTGAGTAATGTAAATAAATACAGACCAATTTCTCTAACAAGCTGCTTATGCAGATTGCAAGAGAAAATGGTAAATGCTCGACTAACATGGCACATTCGAGAAAATAACATTTTGACTCCCACTCAGTTCGGGTCATAGTGTAACAGATCTACATTAGATTCCCTCTGTAACTTAGAAGACCATATACGTAGAGGTTTTGAACGAAAACAAATTACTATAGATGTCTTTTTTGACATTGAAAAAGCATACAATACTACATAGAGGTATGCTATATTAAAAACTTCACAAAACAACAACATCCGTGGACATTTACCTAGGTTTATACAAAACCTTTTGACAAATCACAGTTTTTAGGTGAGAATTGATGATTTTCTGTCTAGAATATTTCCACTTGAAAATGGTGTTTCAGAGGGAAGTGTCCTTGGTGACACTGTTTACTTTAGCAATTAATGAAATTGGTAATATTCTACCTATTGACTTTAAAAGTAACTTGTATATGGATGATTTTGCCATATATTATTCAGCTTTTGAATAAAACATGCAGAATGAATCATTAATAAAAGCATGGTAAAAATAGATGAATGGGCCTCATCTGTAGGCTTTAAATTTTCCATAGATAAAACTCATGTTTTATAAAAATAAAAATGGAAAAAAGGTAAGGAAATAGATTTAAAAATCAGAAACCACAGTATTCCAATTGGCCAAACAGCAACATTTTTGGGATTAGTATTTGGTACTCACTTGAACTGGAAAGCCCACATATGTAAAATCTAAATGTAAAAGAGCATTAAATGTAATTAGAAGACTATCGAATGCTGCTTGGGGAGCCGATAGACATACCCTTACTGTACTGTATAAAGCAACAGTTCTGTCCATCATTGATTATGGATGTGAAGTATTTGGCTCAGCATCAGACGCAGCGCTGAAAATGGACCCTATTCACAATGAAGGCCTTAGAATATGCTCAGGAGCCTTTAGATCATCACCAAAATCATCGTTACAAGTTGAATGCGGTAAACTGCCTCTGTCTTTCCATAGAGAGCTAGTAACAATGAAAAGTGCTGTAAGAATTCAGACAAGTGATTCTCCAACAAAAAAATTATTCGAATTAAGCAATGTATTTATGAATAACCATCCACCACCTTTCCCAGTTAGAGCTAGAAGATTGTTTGAGTTGCTGAATATAAATATACAAGTGCCTTCAATAGTATAATCACCTCCCTGGACAATGAATAAAATGAGAATTTGTGCACATCTGAAGTATTTATTAAAAAGTTACTCATATACACCAGAACACCATAGACAACATACAATAGAGCATATAAGCCGAAAAGGTCCACATTACGCAATATATGTACAGTAGATGGATGTAAATCAGAACACGGAGTGGGATATACTGCAGTGTCCCAAGACAAAACTTATCAGTTCTCTCTATCTAATAATGTCTCAATATTCACAGCATAATTGTGTGGAATTGCATCAGGTATAAAAATAATTAAAGAAAACGTCATTCAATAATTTTGTGGTTTTTAGTGACTTGAGAAGCACTTTAGAATCTATTCAGAGTTACAAATAAAAGAATAGTATTGTACAACAAATTAAATTATTTCTCCATAACTAATATAGTAATGGAAAAAATGTAGAAATATGTTGGATCCCTGCCCATGTACAGATCAAAGGAAATGAAGAGGCAGACAAAGCAGCCAAAGAAGCATCCTACATGACAGTCAAAGCAGCCAAAGAAGCAACCCACATGACAAGATCAAATGTGAATATCCCTGTTACTAATTATGTAACACACAAAGTGGGTATCATAAGTAAATGGCAATACAGATGGAATGAAGAACCTGAAAGAAATAAATTGAAACAAAACCTAATGTTAAATGGAGTTCATCATATGGGGAGAGAGACACATGCACAAGTAATTCTAACGTCTCAGAATAGGCCATGCTCGTCTGACACATGGACACTTAATGAGCAGCTCACGTGGCCCGGCTTCCGAGTGCTCAGATAATAATGGTCAGACATGTGTTATGAGGGTGTCCAAAGTATGACCAACAGCGACTGTTAACTTTTGGGAATAAATCACTGAATGAAATTTTGTCAATCTTTTACATTTTCAGTTCTAATTTTAGTGTTCATGAGGACCTGTGATTTAGTTAATAAAATATAAAAATAATTAAGTAATAAAAGCACAAAAACCCTTATAGCATTTGTTGAATTAAAAAAAAAAGCAAAATTTTAAAATATGTAACTTATATTCTGAATTTTAATATACCTTTTTAGTATGTATGTAAGGAAGCATGAGTAAATGTATTTATTGTAGGTATGTGTTCCAGTATGAGAGCATGTGCCTATGTGCAAGTTTTAATTTCATTTTAATTTGTTCATCATCATACTGAATGACCTATTGGGTCCTAGTGCTTGGCCTCAGGCCTAGACCTAGTATTTTAATCTAATCCATCAGGCCAGCCCTATGAAAGCTGGAAAGTACTTTAATAATGTATAATGATGATAATCTCCCATTCCCACCTCTTCAGTTGTACCACCTGATCCTTAACCCAGCTCTCTTGCTCCTGACCCCAATGCCATTACCAGTATGGAGTCTAAATTCGATTGTAAGTTCGGTTACTAGTAAACACAGTGGCTCAGTTAGGGGCTTCAGTGCGTTCCTTAATGGAACATAAATTTAGTGATAAAAGTGAAGTGTTAGTAGAGGAGCAGGCTATCCGTCCTGCTGATTCTCCTAGGCGAAGGTCCCTGGCATACTCCCCCAAACCTGGGAGAAGCCATACCAGAGGTCCAAGGGAGGGCGGTGGAGTCTGCCCACAGGTAGTTGGCCCCTCAGTCGCACCTGTTGTAAAGTCCCAGGTGGCAACAATGCATGACAGCCATTGGAAAGGCATCTTTTTGGAGGCTCACCATCTTTCTTCTAGTTCAGAGGCTTCCAGTCCTGAACAGAGGTGCCAATGGCGCTTCAGTGACGTGTCAAGACCACTGAAAAGGTTTGTGGCAGATGTGTCACGCTTGCCTCCGGTGCCATTCAAGAAGGTGAAGGAGTCTCACCTGTCTCGCAGTTTTTGGGATAGCCTGGAGCGCTTTTCCATGGATCCTCCTTCTGACGTTCAACATCAGCCCCAGCACTGCGCCAGTTAGCGAAGGAGAAATCAGAGCACTTGTCTCGTGAACCTTCTCCTGATGTTTCTAGACGTAAGCGTCTAATTGCGCCAGTTGGCACAGCAGAGTGTTTTTCTCCTGCTCCTTCTCCTGACTCTTCAAGGTGCAAGTGCCCAGTGGCGCCAATTGGTGCAGCAGATCCCGAGCGCCAGTCGGCTTCTGAGCTTCCAGTAACTCCTGCGCACCCAGTAGCTCCCACTGGCACCGGAGCTTCCTTTGTTGCCTGAGTGTTCTTTGGTGCCCGAGTATTCTTTGGTGCCCGAGTATTCTTTGGTGCCCGAGTGTTCTTTGGTGCCAAAGTAGTCAGTGGGTGTCAAGCGCTCAGTGTCTCTTGAGCGATCAGTGACTGCCGAGCAGCCACAAGCTTCCAAGTGCTCATTAGCGCCCACTCGCTTGGAGAATCTTCACAGTGTAGTGTCCGATTATCCTGACTTCTTCGAAGTGCCTGGCGCCAGGCCATTCAGTAACAGCGCCTCCTCTTCTGCAGCAGGCTTTGATGTCTTGGTGTTGAGATCTGTCTCTTGCTCCTATTCAGCAGCGTTTAGATAATATTTTAGGATTTTTAAAGAGACCTTCCTCATCTGTGAAACCTGCTAAAGATATGTCATTATCTCTGGTCTCTTCATTTGAGGAAGATTTGGATAAGGAGCCAGAAGATGATTCCCCTGATTCTGCTTATGCTGCATTGTTGCGGTTTCTCCTATGCAACTTTCCCACCTTTTTCTCTCTGGTTGCTCCGTCTTCGCCTGCATCAGGCTTTCAGATGAGTGGTCTTCCGAGTGAATTTTCTAAGTTACATAAGATGTTGCTATCCACCTCTGCAAGGAAAGCACTGAGCGAAGTTGAGACTTGGCTTTTGGACAAAAAAGAGAAAGGGAAGGCTTGTTTCAATTACTCCCCCCTACAAGGCTGTAGAACAAAAGGTATGTGTTATGCCACCGGAAAAGCTCCTTCCTTGGGGGTCCCTGCCTCCTCCCAGGGGACTTCTCTGGTCTGATTGACTTTTTCTGCAGGTCAGCCTTTTCAGCAGCCAAGATAATGTTCTCCGCTGCTGAACTCCACCATTTGCTGAAGAACATGTTTAAGATTTTTGAAGTGGTCTGTTTTTTAGACTGGACAGTGGGCTCTCTAGCTCTTAAGATTCGGGAACACCCTACGGCACCGTTGGATTTATCTTCAGATCTTCCTGGAGTCCTCTCCTGTGCGGATAAGGCAATTAGAGACAGTTCTCATGAATTGGCCTCTCTCTATGTCATGGGAATTTTAAAGAAGAGGGACCTTTGCTGCTCTTACACCTCAAAGGGAGTCACCACAGCTCAAAAATCCATCCTTCTCTTCTCCCCTCTGGTATGTGAGTTTTTGTTCCCGCATCCAGTGGTGAATAATAGATTGCAGCCCTAAAGTTCAACTTTTTAAAAAGAACTCATTGACAAAGATCTTTTGGTACATTCCTCAAGGTGCCCTAAGAAACAAGACTTCCACCATTTAGCTCCAAGACATCCTCTCCATCTGCAGCCCTTTAATTCCATGGAAAAGTAAAGAAGCTCAACCAAGAGGTTTTCATGACGTGTGTTTCACCCGAAAGTAATCGGTTGATCAAGAAATCTTCATCCAAGTCTTCGGCCAAGAAAGGAACCAAGTGTCCTCTGTGCCCCTGTAGGTGCCAGGCTCCTTCTCTTTTGGGAGATTTGGAAGGAGAAAAGGCTAGAACAATGGGTAGTGGAAGTTCTCAGGTTTGGCTATGTAATCCCATTCACAGATCGACCTCCCTTAGTCAGGAAGCCTATCAGCTTGGCTGCCTACTCCGTGAAAAACTCAAATGAGTTTTCAGCTCTTATTGGAGAGCTGATGAACATGCCTCCAATGGAAATGTAGGGCAAAGAGGTAAACTGTCACAGATCCAAGCTCAGAGGGGTTCTACAATCAGCTGTTTGTAGTCCCCAAGACTACAGGAGGATGGCGTCCGACCAGCCTGTAAGTGCACTGAACGACTTTGTTCTCAAGAAAAAATTTCGTACAGAGACAGGTCACTCCATTCTTGTTGCTATTCGTTAGGGAGACTGGATGTTCCCAATAGATATGCGAGATGTGTACTTCATCTCCATACACCCGGATTCAAGGAAGTACCTAAGATTTGTATTTCAGGACCAAATCTTCTAATTTTGAGCTGTGTTTTGGATTAACAACAGCCCCTCAAGTTTTTACATGGGTTCTGGCCTCCCTGGCACCTTGGCTTCATCTCGTGGGATAAACAACTCTCTTCACTTAGACGATAAGCTCTTTCGCACGGAGGACCTTTGGAAAACTTCTGTTAACCCAGGATTTAGGATTGTTGATCAATCATCAGAAGTCTCAACTGGTTCCTTCACAGGAAATAGTTTATTTGGGGTTGACTCTGAACTCTCTTCTTTTTCGGGCTTATCCAGCCTCAAAGAGAGTATTGTCCTGTCTACGTACGACAGACAAGTTTCTCTCCCTTCAGAGCTGCTCGGCCAACAAATGGATGAGTCTCCTTGGGACGTTAGCCTCAATAGAACAGTTTGTTTCACTGGGGAGGCTTCATATGAGAGTACTTCAGTTCTTCCTCAGAGCCAGCTGGGACAGGAAAAGGCACCCAGACTCTCTTGTGTTTCCAGTGACCCAGAACATCAAGAAAAACCTGCTTTAGGGAGGTTTTCAGTGTTGCCTCAGCCACCAGCTGCATTCTTTCTAGATTTTTATCAATTCTCTTCTTACATCAATTCTCTTTGGTCTCTTGTCACATAACTTTTTTTAAAAAGCTGCATTCTTTCTTGATTTTTATCAATTCTCTTCTTACATCAATTCTCTTTGGTCTCTTGTCACATAACTTTTTAAAAAATTTATCTCATTAACTTTCATTCCCCATTCATGAACAAATCCTTCAGGTAAAGACAATTAGATTCTAGAGATGTCACTTAGCCTGGTTAAACAACTTTATATACATGCTAATAATCCTTTGAGCATAGTTTATGCTTTGCATCTAATATGTTTAAGATTTGACTTTTATTAAAGATGATGGTGATTAAAGTAATTGCTTTATGATTTCAGCTATCAAGTAATTAGTACCCCTACTGACATTTTCATGGTAATGGAGTATGCATCCGGAGGTGAATTGTTTGATTACATTAAAGAGAAAGGGAAGGTGAGTTTTAGAATAGTGATGACTAGTTATAACTTGCTCATTAATTTGCAGGGGAATGGCTTATTTTTATGAAGGAAATGTGAAAAAGCCAAAAGTTAAGAATTTTTAAAAACTAGGTATGGCATATGGCAATGTGGATATGAAATATACCAAATTTTATAAAAGTAACTTACCAAGTAACTACTTAGCTAATGGGTATGCTTGCACATCATCGTAAATTCAAAATTCGTGGCAGTGCATCGGTTACAAAGTTGGGGGTGACAGGCCCCGCCTGCTGTAATGGGAGTGAGGGAGCGACAGAAACCAGCTGTTCATTCTATTTTATGCCTCGCTTTCAACAACATTCTCTGAGCTCCTGCTTTCATGATCTGCCTGTTGTTTCTTAGCTTGCTTGAAGTCTATGAAGTATTCACTTTAGTTTTAAAACTGTGGCTTTTGTCGGTTTGTATTTGCATTAGCTTAATTTCTTATTAGTTTAGCCATGTTAGATTCTAATGCTTCCAGCCATTATTTCTTTAGCAAGGGCTGTAAGACTAGATTACTTAAGAGTTGCTATGATGCACATCATGTGCACTAAGTGTAGGGGGCAGGTGTGTTCTAGGGAGAGTATGTGTTCTGAATGCAAGGATTGGGATGACTGTAGTTAGAAGAGGTTTGAATCCCATCTTATTAAACTTGAGAAAGATAGGCTTAGGAAGGCGGCCGCTCGTGCCATAAGTATGGCCTCTGTGAGTAAAGATTCTTCCCCTAAGCCAAAGCAAGACTCCGGTCTTGCTCTTCCCTCCACCCCAGGACATACTCTTTCTCCCATCCTCAGTCCTCCCTCTCTTCCTCCACCCACTCCCATGCCTAGCCCTCATGCTTCAGACCCTGATTCCATTGCCAGCCTAGAATCTAGAATCGAATCTAAATTCGATAAGAAAAGTTTGGTGGTGAATTCAGTTTCAGAGATCGGGGTATCCCTACGTCCTGATGGACAAAGTGTTCAACGACAAATTGTCTTGTGACAAAATGCCAAGTGATGTGTTAGTGGAGGAGGAGAAGAGATACCGGAGGTCCAAGGGAGCTGGTGGGGTTTGCCCACGGGTTACTGGCCCCTCTCTGTCGAACCTGCTGTTAGTTCCCAGGCTTTGACCAATGACTGCTGGTGGAAAGGCATGTCACTGGACGTGCACCAGCTGTCTTCAAGCTCGAATTCAGATTTCGACCGCGGGCATTGTAGACGCTTCCTGAATTCATCCCGGCCATTGAAAAGGGCGCCGAGATGACTCGCTCCTTAGAAGATATCTGCCGATCAAGCATTGCAGGGACACCTTGGATTTTCTGCTCCCATCTTGCAGCTACGGGGTTGATCCCGCAGTGTTCGCTTCTTGTCAACTTCCGGCATACCCTTGGGATTCTCCACTGTTGTACTTGCTTAAGGATTCTAAACGTCAGAAGCATTGGTCTCAGTGCCTGTTGTCTGAGCGTCTGGCTTATCTCGAGGCACCTGCTCCCGAGAGTCCAGTTCCGACTCCCGTGCTCCCAGCTTCTGCTCCCGTGCGCCCAGCTCTGGCTCCTGCGCTCCTAGCTACCGCTCCCGCTCACCCAGCACTGGTTCCCACTTGCCAGGCACCGGCTCCTGTTTGCCCAGCTGCGGACTCTCAGCATGCGGCGCCATCATCAAGACATCCTCTAGGACGACAATTCCCCGCCCTGGAATTGGACGTACCCTCTCTAGCCATTAAAGGACCAATTATCCGAGGTCTTGAGCTTTATTCAGAAAGCTCCCACTACAACGAAGCCTGCTCAAGATCTATCTCTTTCTCCAGTCCCTTCGGATGAAGAGGATGCAGAACAAGATGCTTCTCCACCCACGTCTTAGGTGCCTCTTCTTCGTTTCCTTCTCACGAGCTATCCTGCCTTCTTTACTCCAGTTACTCCTTCTCCTGCCTTTACCTTCCTTATGTCAAGTGTTCTGGTTGAGTATGCTTGTCTTCCCAAGATGGTACTTTCGTCTTCCTTTAGGAAAGCCGTGAAGGAGATTGGCAACTCATGTTGAAGAGAGAGCAAGGCGAAGCAACGTTTGCCCAACCCTCCCTTGCATCTGATCAAGAGGAAATATCAGCCGTACGTAACCGGGGAAGCTCCCTCCCTAGGGGTTGCTGCCTCCCCCCAAGGGACTTCTCCAGACTTACTGACTTGTCTCGTTGGTCAGCCTTTGCCTCTGTAAAAGTCTTTTTCTCGTCGTCGGAGCTTGGTCATCTAGTCAAAAACCTCTTCAAGGTTTTTTAAGTACAGGCAGTCCCTGGTTATTGGCGGGGATTCCATTCCCGACAGCATGACGATAACTGAAAATCTGTGATAATAGTGCCGATCCCTGGTAGTCGGCGCTGATAACTGGGGATCGGAGCTGATAACCAGCGATCGGCGCCTCTGATAATTGGGGATCAGAGCCGATGACTGGGAGATCAGTGCCAATAACCTGGGATTGGTGCCGATAACTGGAGATCGGTGCAGAAAATCCGGTCGTCGTCGTCACTAGACAAGCGCTGTAAAACCAGACCGCCGATAACTGGGGACTGCCTGTACTTAGTTTTTTGGACTGGATGGTGGGAACTCTTGTTAAGAAGATCGAGAATTTGAGGGGAATAGATGATCTCTTCTCAGCAGACCTGTTTGGCGCTCTTTCTTGCGCTGATAAAGTCAAAAGAGATGTCTCTTCCGAACTCGCGTCTCTCTTCACCTTTGGAGTCACATCTCAGAGATTCACCTTACTGTTTTCGCCACTGGACTCAGTGCATCTGTTTCCGCAGTCGATGGTTGAGCAGATCACATCACATCTGCAGTAGTAGTCCATACAGGATCTGCTGGCACAGTTGTTCTTCGTCTGCTCCCTTCGTCTTGAAGTTCATCTGTCCGGTTCAACAACATTCCTTTTGGGGGAATAGACCCAGATCTCAAGCAAGACCTCGCGCCAATCTGCGTTTTCAACACAGGCCCTCCAAGAAGAACTCCTCCTCTAAACTTCCTCCCAAGAAGTGAGCCAGAAGTCCTTTGTGCCCCAGTAGGAGCCAGACTTCTCTTGTTCTGGGAGAAGTGGGATCTCGGGAGCAAAACCATGGATCGTCAGAGTATTAAAGGAGGGCTACTGCATCCCATTTTTGGAGAACCCTCCTTTAGTATCCTCTCCCATCGCCTTGACAGCCTGCTCAAAAGGCTCAGTGAGACATTCGGCCCTTTCTAAGGAAGTATCCTCTCTCATTCTGAAGAGAGTGAGGGCTACTGCATCCCATTTTTGGAGAACCCTCCTTTAGTATCCTCTCCCATTGCCTTGATGGCCTACTCAAAAGGCTCAGAGACACATTCGGCCCTTTCGAAGGAAGTATCCTCTCTCCTTCTGAAGAGAGCCATCAAGAAGTGGAAGACGTTCACTCTCAGGGCTTCTACAATTGTCTGTTTGTAGTTCCCAAAGCGTCAGGAGGCTGGAGACCGGTCCTGGACATAAGTCCCCTCAATCGCTTCGTAATAACAACAAAGTTCAGGATGGAGACGAGCCAGTCAGTCATGGATTCCATTCACCCAGGCGACTGGGCGATCACACTTGATATGCAAGATGCTGCATATCTTCATATTCCCATTCATCCAATTTCCAGGAGGTGTACCTAAGGTTCATCTTCCAAAAATCTACCAGTTTCGGTACCTCTGCTTAGGCCTTTCCACGACACCTCAAGTATTCTCTTGAGTTCTCTCTCCTCTCGCCAAGTGGCTCCATCGCATTGGCATAAACATCAGCCTTTACCTGGACGACTGGCTTTCTCAATCACCCTTGAAGGAAAAGTGCATGAAGAACCTTCAGAGAACGCTATGGCTTTTTCAAGAATTGGGAATTCTTCTAAATCTCCAGAAATCCCAGTTGGTTCTGACTCAGGAGATTGTTTACAGGCAGTCCCTGGTTAATGGCGTGGTCGGTTAATGGAGATCCGGTTTTACGGCGCTTGTCTAGCGACGAAAATCGACAATTTTTGGCGCCGAAAATCCCCTATTTCTGCTTATCGGCGCTGATACTTACCTAACAGAGGCACTGATAACCAAAAATCGCCGCTTTTTTAAGCCCAAAATGCCAAAGCGCTAAATCGCGGTTTTGGTTAGTGGTGATTTTCAGTTATCATCACACCCCCAGAACGGAACCCCCACAGGCAACTGAGGACTGCCTGTATTTGGGGATGATTCTCAGCTCTCAGACTTTCAGGCTTTTCCATTCCCCAAGAGAATCTCAAACTGCCTACAGACAGTTCGCAAGTTCCTTTCCCTTTTTATTTAGTTTTTTAATCGATGGATGAGCCTTCTAGGGACTCTGTCTTCCATCGAGACCTTTGTCACATGGGGCAGGCTATACACGAGAGTTCTTCAATTCTTTCTCAAAGCCAACTGGGACAGGAAAACTCAGCCAGACTCGGTAGTTTTTCCCGTCACTCAGGAGATAAAGTTGGATCTTCAGTGGTGCCTCCTTGAAGGAAGATTTTTGCAGGGGAGATTCCTTCTCCCTCCGAGCCCCGATCTAGACTTCTACTTGGACGCTTTGGATCTGGGCTGGGGAGCTCTTCTAGGGGATCGAGAAGTCTCTGGGACGTGGTGCCCAGAGGGGACTTCCCTTCGTATCAGTGTGAAAGAGCTGAAGGCCATTCTTCTAGACCTACTATATTTCTCTTTGTTGATCCGCAACAAGACAGTGGTTGTTCATGCTGACAACACGCGGCACTGTTGTATATTGAGGAACGGGGGCACTGTTCCTTCTCCCTCTGCCAGACTGCAAAGCACCTTCTTTGGGCGCACCAGAATCAAGTAACGCTAGTCACTCCCTTCATCCAGGGGAAATTAAACATCCTAGCGGACAAGCTGAGCCGTTGCAAGCAGGTCCTTCCTACCGAATGGACCCTGGACCACAGGATTTGTGTTGACCTTTGGAGATTGTAGGGCACATGCTCCATAGACTTGTTTGCCACCTCAAGAAACAATTGTCTTCCTCTCTTCTGCTCTCCAGACCCCGGATCCCCTGGCTTGGGTGATGGATGCCATGCTTCTAGATTGGTCAGGTCTGGACCTCTATGCCTTCCCTCCCTTCAGCTTGGTCAGGGAAGCACTCAAGAAATTTGTGTCTCACCATAACTTCTCGTTGACACTCGTGGCGCTGTTCTGGCCCATGAAGGAATGGTTCTCGGACCTTCTTTGTCTTTTGGTAGACTTCCCGAGGCTGCTTCCCCAAAAACCATGGCTACTCAGACGCCACACTTCAGGAAGTACCACCAAGGGTTATCCACTCTTGCTCTGACAGGCTTCAGACTCTCAAGAAATTCTTCAGAGCAAAAGGTTTTCCAAGAGCAGCTGCTGAAGCTATTGCGAAGTCCAGACGACAGTCTACTTGCAATGTCTACCAGTTGAAGTGGACAATGTTCCACCAATGGTGCCTCAGACATCACATCTCGTCTTCTGAGATGTCTTTAGTACAGGTTGTGGGTGTTCTCCTATACCTGAAGACTTCTAAGAGTCTCTCTTCATTCACCATTAAAGGATACTGAGCAATGCACAGAAGTAGTCTGATTTAGTGTCTTGGAACTTGGATGTTGTTCTTAAGTGGCTTTCGGGCCTCTCAGTTCCGCCTCTCCCAAGAATCTTTTGCAGAAGACCCTCTTTCTAGTAGCCCTGGCTAAGGTTAAACGCGTAAGTGAGCTACATGCGATCGACAAGAGGATTGGCTTCTCCCAAGGGGATGTAATTTGCTCTTTCACTTTGGGCTTCTTGGCTAAGAATGAGAATCCTTCTAAGCCTTGGCCTTGCTCTTTCCATATCCGGAACTTATTGGATGTTCTGGGCCTGGATGAAGAAGAGAGGGTTCTTTGCCCAGTCAGATCACTGAGGTTCTGTCTGCATAGGACTGAGAAGATTAGAGGCCCCTCCAGCAGCCTATGGTGTTCTATCAAGAATCCTTCTTGCCCACTTTCTAAGAATGCCTTATCGTTCTTTATTCGAGACCTGATCTCCGAAGCACATTTCTGGATTCAGGAAGACACTTTTCCATTGATCAAAGTCAAAACTCATGAAGTCAGAGCAGTAGCCATCTCTTTCGCCTTCAAACATAATTTACCCCTCTCTAATATTCTTCAGTCGACCTTTTGGAGGTGCAAGTCGATCTTTGTGACTCATTATTTAAAAGTAGAAAAAACAGTATTTGAAAACTGCAGTACCCTCAGACCTTTGGCAATGGCTGGTATGGTACTGGGGGAAGAAGCATAGGAGAAATCCTGTCTCTCTTCTGTCTCTTTGCCTTGATTTAAGGATGTCGTGTTTTTGGGGAGCCTGGGGGTACTTTGTACCTGGAGTGCCCACCAGTTCATTGGATGGGTAGTGGTTTGTTTGTTGTGTCAGGGTTGGTGACAGGTGTTCTCTGGTCTGTTGTTGTGGTTCTGTGCCCAGGGGATGGGCATCTTTTTTCCTGCATTACGTCTTGTCAGCAATCAGGCATATCCCTAGGCATATTCTCCGTTGCAAGACTCCTGCTGATGTAGAGGCACCTCTCAGCTCACCGCTGCGTCACTGCAGGTTAAGATGAGCACCAACCAGAGGCATCATTCATCTGCTGTAGCTATCTTACCAGGTAAGGAAGCAACAAGCACTGCTTCAGTGCTAGCCACCTTTTTGCTAGTTCGTGTTGAATTAGAACAGTCCTTTCATCCCACCCCCTTGCAATGTGGGATTCATCTAAGTAATTACTTGGTAAGTTTCTTATATAAAAATACCTTTTGTAATAAAATTAAGTTTTATATATACTTAACAAGTAATTATTGAATCAGAGCCCTCCCTCCTCCCTGCTGTTTCTTTTGTTCATGGACTTTGCAGCAATAAATAGAATGATGCCACTGGTTTCTGTAGCTCCCGTTGCAGTGGGTGTGGCCTGTCACCCCCCGCTTTGCAACTGATGCGCTGCCGTGAATTTTGAATTTAGGATGCTGTGCAAACATAATCGTTAGCTAAGTAATTACTTGGTATATATAAATCTTGATTTTTTAAAAAATGTAATTTTTGTTTTTGCTTCATAATTATGGGGGATTTTATGCAGTCAGTCTCTAGACTGAAGCATATAATTTGTATTTAGCAAGTACAGTAAGTTGCTTGAAGTAGATTTCTGTAAATTTATTGATCTTAAAAATTGATTTATGGCATCTTTTCTTCATTGATTTTAGACAGACTAAAGGCAACCTCTGTAGCCTTTAAACCTTGATTCAAGTAACCCATGGTTTTGCTGCTACTCCTTTAGAATTCCTTATCACAAAACTTTTTTCAGTTTTATTAATATTCACACTTTTTTCAGTTTTATTAATATTCACACGCAAGTAGCCTTACCTGTCCAAATGACAAAATAAGTGGTTTGTCTTAGTATCAGAAAGCACTGGCTTTTGACAGACTTTGTTTTGGTGATGATAAAAAAATGTTTTATTTTGGAATTAATATTACTTACTGTTGAAGTTAGCTTATATCTTCGTGCCATTGGGTGCCATTGACGTTCAAAATAAAACAAAATAATGCTTGGCTAACCCACTAGGACAGTCTCTGTAATCACCTGTTTCCCACCAAGTGGCATTGGAATGTTTACTGTATGTTCTTGTCAGAATTCTTCATGCTGTGTTCTTGTGCAGATGGTATGAATTGGCGTTAGTACAGGCAGTCCCTGGGTAATGGCTGGTGTTCTGTTCCTGGCTGAGCACTGATAACCAAAAATTGTTTATAACTGGAACATCACAGTAATATAATGGTAATAAATGGTGTTTACTGTGCTGTAAGCACTGTTAAACTGCTTATTGGCGCCAAAAATCTCTTACCGACGCCAATAAACCGCTTACTGAGGCCAATAAACCACTACCAATGCTGATAAACCACCTACCAATGCCGATAAACTGCCTACCGACATATTCATCACCTTGTGACAGTTGTTCCTATTCATAGAAGCAGGTCTTCCTTTTCCACTACTTATTTATCTAGAGTGACTTAGCCTGGTGATAGAATGGCTCACGCTTCCCAGTAATCACTCTTAAAGTGTTGTGCAGATGGCTTCAACTGTCATCATGGTTCTGGGGTGACATCATGCAAGAACTTTGTACCTTCCCCACCCAGCCATCTCTCTCCCAGCCGTCTGGTACTACTACTGGCATTCTGTGACATTGCTGACATTCCATGATATGTCACCTTCTCTGGCGTTTTTTGCCTCACCCTTGTCATCCACAGATTGCTGTTTTCTTCCATCTCAGTTCTTCCTTTAGACTTTAGGGGTTTCAGCCTGATTTGGTTGACTCTCCTTTAGTATTATGGGTTGCATAGCCTGTGTTGGTCCGCTTTCACTTCCGTTTGCTGAAGATGAATCTGTTGACTGGCACTCTTTAGTTTACTCCTGTCTCAGCTCCTTAAAATGAGTAATGAGTTAACAGTGATAATGGTAAAGTGCATTATAATGGAAGTAACGCCTTTGGGAAATGGCTGAACAGTCGAAAGAGAAAGCTACAAAACTGTTTAGTTTTAAATAGTTTTGCACTTAACATGAACAGTTTAGTGTACTCGCAACTACGTTTGTCGAGTGGCCCTTAGGAACCAACCAACCTAGATGATGTACCAGCATGTTGCTGGCTTATTATAAAACAACAGAGGCGATCTCGGAAGTGTATCCTTTAATCCTGGTTCTTTGAGTGCTACTGCATCTATTTTCAGTTTTTGAAGCTGTATAGGACTTAGATGCAATGTCAGTTTTTCATCTTCCACTGTTCAACATGTAAGTTTCAAGTTCTTGAACCAAGAAGCAAAAACTCCTCTAATTGGTAAGGTACTTTTGCGTAATTGTGAGGCAGAAGTACAGTAAACCCCCCATATTCGCAGGGGATGCGTACCACACCCCCTCACAAATAGTTAAAATCTGCGAATACTTAAAACCCTTCTAAAAACACTTAGAACTGCCTATTTTGATAGTTCAAACACAAAAAAAAAAACTAAAAATGCTTATACAGGTATTATCCTCCTTATGATGGGGTTAGGTTCCAAAAAACCCATCTTTTGTTGGAAAAAATGTATCTCGAATATAGCCTAGCCTACACTAGGGTATTCAGTACCATGTACATATACATATATGGTAGCCTAGCCTACACTATAAAGTATACTCTATACATATATGGTATAGTAATTATTAATATCAGCTAATTCTGGAGGTTCATGCAGAGTGACTTATGATAAAAATTAACTTAGCCTACACTATGGTATATTGTATACATATACGGTAGCCTAGCCTACATTATACTGTACAGTACTCTATATTTACATATTATTAATATCATATTATACAAACATCAACATAATGAATATGCGTCTTTCCATGGATCTTTCAAAATTATATGCTTTACTTCACTGTATCCAATAATATTGTATATATTCTTATAATTGCTTTTGTATTATAAATTGCAATCATAGCGATCAGTGTTTTGGTTTGGAAATTGATTACGTGGTAAGTTTATTTCCCCGTATTTAACCCATTTCAGAGTGCTTTTCTTACTTCTGGTTAGCGTAAATGAATCTCTAGATACTTTATTAATATGGGACGAGGTTATTTTTTGGTATACGAAGTGTTTTTAAGTCAAAATATGACTTAAAAACGTCTCGTGAAATTAATTTAGCTATTTTTTCGTTAATAGATGATGTTGGCTGTTTGGGGCCGTGTTTGTTTCGTGTAAAAAAAAATCAATATTCCATGGGCTATTTTCACTTGATTTCATCATAATATGAGCTTTACGTATTTATTGCTTATCAGCATAAAAACTTTTTTAACTAGATGGGATAAAGAGATGGAGGAAAAGAAGTTGGTTTGTTGTAATTTGGTCTCACTCACTGCCTGACTGTACAATGCTGCCTGCACCCATGCGAAGTTTAAAAATATTTTATAAATATTGTCATATTGGGTATTAATTGCTTACCCCATCGCAAAATCGAATTATCGTAAGGCGAATTATCGTAACTCGAGCACTACCCGTTTACTTGAGTATTTTAATAGTTTAAGGAGTGCATTTATCCCTTCGTCTGTTTTCAGCTGCTCTTCTAATAGTCTCTTTTCTTTTATTTTTTTCTTATGTTAGGTGAAGGGGAGCTCCTCACTCTGCTAATACACTCAAGCAAACTGCAAGTAAAAGAAAAGAAAAAAAAATGAAAACTTAATTATATACTCACTAAGTGACATACGAAAATAACATAATATTAAAAACAAAAATTCCGTCGCACAAACCCATTTTCCATACTACCACCACAATGGTAGGGACGCTTTCTCCTGAACCAAATATGATAGTAACCTTGCTTTTTATCTTATCATTAGTAGTTAGGAAATCACACTGCAGGGTGTTGAATTTTGGGAGCATGAAGGTACTCATTGGTGTATAGGAGGGCACCTTCATATATGAAAGTGGTAGTTGTCTTTAGTTTTGGACTGTTGGTTATGGGCTTTTGACTCGGGCACAGGGGTCACTAGTACTCTATAAGATAGCCCTGTCTTCCCTGTAAGAATCCTCTGACAAGTCTCGCTACAAGGACCTTACACCCTGTTTTGGTTCTAGCTTCTGGTGATAGTACTTGCCAGTAACGATCACACAACAGGCAGGAATGTTGAGCTCCCCCATTAAAAAGCTTTCAGATCACTTGGCTGAACATTGTTTCATTGTTTGTGCTAACCCACCATCCGCATTCAGTGTGGTAGTCAGCTGACTTTAACAGTAGGTAAGATTCATTCCAAATAATTAAAATTTTTTTGATAAAATTAATTATTTGGATACTTACCTACTGTTAAGTGGAGATCCACCCAGCCTCCCCACATCTTAGTGGGTGGTCATGAAGATTTCTGACAAGAACGTAAACATTCCAGTGCCACGTGGTGGGAAACAGGAGACAGTCCTAGTGGGTTAGCCAAGTGTTATTTTGTTTTATTTTGAATGCCAATTGCACTTAATGGTGAGAAGATATAAGCTAACTTTAACAGTAGGCAACTATCCAAATAATTATATCATAAATGTTTTAATTTTTTTTCTTACAAACCAGTGGTTTTTAAAAGAACATATTTTTGTCAATTGTTGTTACAGAGGCTTTGTACCATATCAGTTTTATTCATGTAGCGTAATTGATGTAGTGGATTAGGATTTGAATTTTTTTTTTTTTTTAAACGGGCAAAACTGAAGAGGGCAGGAAGTGAACTAATTAAGGCTAAAATTGATGCATATGATGTCCTTTATACATGGGTAAATAAATAAGGATTTTCACATCAAAAACAGGAGGCTGCCTCAAGTGAAATTGTTTTAAGTTTAGGTTTATATAATGAATGTATCACTGTTTTGTTTTACCTAGTGAAGTTTCAAAGGGAAATTACCATTTTGAAGGAATTTAAAGTTTAAACATGATTAAAATGTTGATTTATAGTTTTATTACATTCCAAATGCAAATGAGTTTATGTACACTAATTGTTACGTATTGCATTTCAGTTAAAAGAATCAGAAGCTCGCAGATTTTTCCAACAAATTATATCTGGTGTAGATTACTGCCACCGTCACATGGTTGTACATAGGGATTTAAAACCAGAAAACCTGCTTCTTGACCATAACCTTCATGTCAAAATTGCAGACTTCGGTAAGTTAAACAGTGATTATGAATTTTACTTGTTGTGATATTTTTTATTAATATATTTTTTTGGTAGGTAGAAAGTCTTTTGAAAATATAAGTTTCATATAAGTAATTTACCAAGTAATTACATTGCTATAGTTTCCAACTATAGTGGCAGCTTAAATTTTTAAATTTTTAAATTTGCAGTAGCGCTCCTATTGTTTTCATGTAGGTAAATAGCCCCGCCCACTTTCGGGGAAGAATAGGTACAACACAGCTGAAGAACTCAATTCATTTCTGCTGGTCAACAACTGAACTTCCATTGTTTAAGCAGCATCATTTTGCATTTTGTATAAGCAACTTACCAAGTAAGTATGTAGCTATAATTTTCAACTCGTCTGCAGCTAGTATTTTGAAATTTGCAATAGTGCTATTTTTTGTTTTGGCTAGGCGACTAACCCCTGCCCACTTTCGGGGTAAGAGAGGAACCAGCTCAGCAAAGAGCTCAGTATGTTTCTGCCAGCTGATGGCTATACAACAGTGATTAGCGGCAGCGATTTTTGGATTCTTTTGCTTCTCAGTTGGTTGAATATTGCAACAATTGGCAAAGTACTGTATTCTCATTTATGGTAGCCTTTTCAGCACAATTAGACAGCGTCAGGTTCTTTCCAGACTGAATTTGCTGAATTTTGTCTGTTTATTACTGACCTTAGACAATTTAGGCTTTGTAGACATTTGACTTGTTGGCGATGTTTGATTCTAGTTCTCAGAGTTTTAGATATTGCAGCAAAGGCTGCAATACTAGATTAACTGAAGCCTGTTATGACCCACACAAACTCTGCATGACTTGTAGGAGTCAAATTTGTTCTCCAGACTTGACTTGTAATGAATGTAAACATTGGGATTTTAAAATGTGGAAGACTTTGATTAGTCATTTGTCAAAGCTAGACAGAGACAAAAAGAGGAAAGCAGCTTCTAGAGCCAGCAGTAAAAAGACATTAGCTAGTCAGGTTTCTGCTAAGTCTGTTGCTAATAATGTTTCTGAATCTGTATCTTTTATTCCACCTAATCCCAGTTCTCAGTCTGTTCCACTATCTCCTCATCCTGGCTCCTTTACTCCCAATCCCAACCCCATTGCCAGCCTTTAGTCAAGAAATAACCAAAAATTTGGTTTATTAGCAAATACTATGGAACAGTTAGGCACTTCAGTGAGAGTCCTTTTGTACATGTTCAGTGTTAGAAGTGTTGGTGAAGTGTCAGTGGAGGAGGTGGCTTGTCTGTCCGCCGATTCTTTTAGGCAAAGGTCCTGGCAAACTCCCCTAAACCTGGGAGGAGTCAAACTGGCAGCCCAAAGGAGGTCAGTGGGGTCTGCCCACAGGCAGTCGCCCCCTTAGTCGGATCTGTTGTCGCTTCGCAGGTTACGACAGAGCACAACTGGAAAGACATCTCGATGGAAGTGAGCCGTCTTGTGTCAAGTCTGTCTAGTTCTGGTGAATCCAGTCCCAGGCGTCCATGGCTCTTCAGAGACAAATCTCGTCCCTTAAAAAGATGTGCAGAGTAAGTGTCGCATCCCCTTGGTGCCTGCTAAAAGGTTCAGAGAACCTTCTCAAGATCAACAACTGTCCTGCAGTTTTTGGGACAGTCCTGAATGCTTCTCCCAGGATCACCCGGAGTTAGAGGGACAGTATTTGACGGTTAAGCATCTTGCCCCCTCTCGTAAGCGCTCTTCTTCGTCTAGGAACTTCTCATCGACTGAGCGCCCATCCGTTGCTCCAGAACGCTCTCCTGTGCATAAGAATGTGTCTAAGCGCCCGAGTGCCCAGCGTGCACCCAGCTCCTGTAAGCCTAGTTTCTGTTGAGCTCCCTCAGGCTCCTGAGCGCCCATAAGTGCCAGAGCACTCAGCAATTCCCGAGTCTTTAGCTACTTTTGTGAAGCAGTCTGTGGCGCCAGAGCATCCAGTGGTGCCATAGCTCCCCTTGGCACCTGAACATTTTATGGCAGAACGTTCGGTCCTTCCTGAGCGCCCTTTAGTGCATGAGAGCCAGCTAGCTCCTAAGCTCATTTTGTCTCCTGAGCGCCTACTGACTGCTGTGCTTCCTGGTGCTCCAGCGCTCCATGTTGCCGCTTCAAAGCTCCCAGTGTCTACATCTGTCATTGGGGTTTTGAATCCAGCCACTGCTCAGCTGCCCGCTCATCCTCAGTCTCAGGCCTCAGCACAACAGGCTCCCACAGTAGTGGACCCTTCTTTTCTGTCTGTTCAACGACATTTGGACAACATCTTGAGTTTAATCAAGAAAACCCCTTCGACTCCTCAACCTCTTGAGGAATTATCTCCCATTTCTTCAGATAACCGAGAGGAAGTGGACCCAGTCACCCCACCTACTGCATATGCTTCGTTGCTAAGGTTTTTGTTGGCAACGTTTCCAGATTTTTTCTCACCGGAGCTCCAGCTTCCCCAGCTTCGACATATTTAATGGACAATTAGACTGTAAACTCTGTGAGACTAATGAAGATGGCGCTGTCTTCCTCAGCTAAGAAAGTGTTACATGAAGTGGAAGGCTGGCTCTCGGGGAAGAGAGAGAGAGCAGGGAAGAGCTTCCTTTATTTGCCCTCCATCTAGGCTCTCACAGAGGAGATACTTGTCCTACGCAACTGAAGAGGCCCCATCCTTGGGAGCTTCTGCCTCCTCCCAGGGGAACTTCCCCGGTTTGATAGACTCTTCTCAGAGGTCTGCTTTCAATTCAGCTAAGGTCCTTTTCTCGACATTGCAACGTTGGAACTGAACCACTTGATCAAACGCCTCTTTAATCTCTTGGAAGTGCTTAGCTTCTTAGATTGGGCAGTAGGAGCCCTTGCTCCCAAGATTAAGGATTGTCCTCTTGTACCTAAGGACTACACTACGGATTTTCTGGGAGTTATCTCTTGTCTCGACAAGGGCATAAGGGACGGCTCTCTGGAGTTGGCTTCCCTTTTTGTGGTGGGTATTTTAAGGAAAGGGAGCCTTGGTGTTCTTATGCCACAAAAGGAGTGACCCTTTTGCAAAAATCTTTCTTTTCTTCACTTGATTGGCAACACCTGTTCCCACAGGCAACAGTACTACAGATTGCATCTGACGTGAAGAAAAAATCTACTCAGGACCTCCTCGCTCAGTCTGCGAGACGCCCTAGAGAGACTCCTTCTTTCACTTCGAGGACAGTTTCCACCATTCAACCTCAGCCCTTTCGTGGTAGGGACAGACAAAGAGGCTTTCTCAGACCTCGCGCAAGTGCCCGATTCGCCTCTCGGGCAATCAAAAAGGCCTCCACAAAACCCCCCTTGCATAAATGAGAACCTCGTCCTCTGTACACCAGTAGGAGCAAGGCCCCTGAGCATTTGGGAATGTTGGGAAGCGGAAGGAGCAGAAACCTGGATTGTGGAAGCCTTGAGGGAGGGATACTCCATCCCTTTCATATGGAAGCCTACTTTAACCAGCATGCCCATCATATTGATGGCCTACTCTGTAGGCTCCGAGAGGTTTTCTGCCCTCTCCCAAGAAGTATCATCCCTCCTCAAGAAAGAAGTCATCGAAGTGGTCGAGGACACATGCTCTCTGGGGTTCTGCAATCGGCTGTTTGTGGTCCCCAAGGTCTCAGGAGGCTGGAGGCCAATTCTGGATGTAAGTGCCCTGAATTTGTATGTCCAGAAAACCAGATTCAAAATGGAAACGAGCCAATCCGTCCTAGCATCCATTCACCAAGGGGAGTGGATGATTTCAGTAGACATGAGTGACGCATACTTCTATGTCTCAGTTCATCAGGACTTGAATTTCTTAAGGTTCGTTTTCCAGAACTGGGTATATCAGTTCAGAGTCCTTTGCTTTGGCCTGTTCATGGCTCCTCAGGTACTCACAGGAGTCTTAGCTCCCATAGCAAAATAGTTACATCTGATGGGGATCAACATTTCACTACCTTGATGATTGGCCCCTTTGTTCTCAGTCAAAGAAGATACGTACGGAGGACCTTCAAAAGATCCTTCCTCTAGCCTAGGAATTGGGCCTTTTAATAAACTTTCAGAAGTCCCAATTGACTCCTTCTCAGGAGATAACACATTTAGGGATGAGGATAAGCTTTCTGACTTTTCAGGTTTTTCCTTCCTCCCAAAGGATAGAATCATGCCTTCAGAAGGTGGACAAATTCCCCTCCCTACAGTCCTGCTCTACAAACAGTTGGATGAGCTTACCAGGGACCCTCTTGTCCATAGAACAATTTGTAACTCTGAGAAGGGTACACATGAGGAACTTAAAATTTTGTCTGAGAGTCAGTTGGGACAGAAAGAAGTATCTGGACACTTGTTTTCTCAGTAACAAGGGAAATCAAAGAGGACCTGCTTTGGTGGAAATCAAGAGACAGGCTCTCTCAAGGGAAATCGCTTCTTCCTCTGAGCCCTGATCTAGTGTTTTATTCAGACGCTTCAGACCTAGGTTGGGGAACTCTCCTGGGAGACAGGGAGGTGTCTGGGATTTGGACTTCATAACAGAAGAAATGGCATATAAACATAAAGGAACTGAAAGTAATTCACTGGGGGTTGCAAGTGTTTGCTGTAGAAGTGTTTGGAAAGAGTGACAGTCCATTTGGACAATACCACAGCACTGTCTTATGTCAAGAAGCGAGGGGGACATTCATTTAACCGTTGTGAGGGTGGATCAAAACCAGACGAAGTTCCTAACCAGATTTATTCAGGGAAGGTTAAATGTATTAACAGATGAACTGAGCCACCAAAAGCAAGTTCTCCCCACAGAGTGGACTCTAGACCCCTTAGTGTGTCTAAAACTTTGGAAACTGTGGGGAAAGCCAGTTCTGAATCTGTTTGCTACTGCCAAGAACCATCGTCTTCCTCTATTGTTCGCCAGCCCTGGATCCACAAGCATGGGCGAAGGATGTAATCCTCATAGACTGGTCGGACAAAAATCTTTATGCCTTTCCTCCATTCAAGATGGTGAGGGAAGTCATCAACAAGTTCTAGAGTCACCAAAATGTGACTATGACTCTAGTAGCACCATTTTGGCCAGCCCAGGAGTGGCTCCTGGACTTGCTAGAAGCCTCTGATGGACTTTCCAAGACTTTTGCCTCAAAAACCCAATTTACTCAAACAGCCACATTTCAGATGGTTCCACCAAAGACTGTCCACTCTGGTCCTGACCACATTCAGACTGTCAGGAAAATAATGTAAGCAAAAAGATTTTCAAAGTCAGTTGCAGATGCTATTGCTCGATGCAGATGCCAGTCCTCGAGCAAGGTATAACAGGCCAAGTGGACAGTCTTCCAATCCTGGTGCAAAAGACATAACTTCTCGTCTTCAAAGATGTCTGTAGTGGAGATTGGAAATTTCCTGTTTTATTTAAAATCATCTAGAGGACTTTCTTCCTCAACTATTAAGGGCTACAGAGCAACATTGAGCTCAGTTTTTAGACACAGGGAAGTGGATTACTCCTCTAATAAAGATTTGTTTGACCTCATCTAGTCGTTTGATACAACCAAACAAAAGGAGGAAAAATTGGTAGCCTGGAACCTGGATGTGGTCCTTAAATGGCTGTCAGAACCTGTTTCGAACCTGTACGTTCAATCTCAATGAGGGATCTCACAAGGAAGACTTTGTTTCTGGTAGCATTAGCTGCAGCTAAGCATGTTAGCAAGCTACATGCAATAGATAGAGAATTGGATTCTCTCAGGGTAATGCAGTTTGTCCATTCTCCCTCGGTTTGTTAGCAAAAAATGAGACTCCTTTCAATTCCTGGCCTTGTTCTTTTTCTATTAAGAGTCTGGTAAATATCTTAGGTCAATATTTGCTTCCCATTACTTGGTCAATATTTGCTTCCCATTACTTGGTCAATATTTGTTTCCCATTACTTGGTCAATATTTGTTTCCCATTACTTGGTCAATATTTGCTTCCCATTACTTGGTCAATATTTGCTTCCCATTACTTGGTCAATATTTGCTTTCCATTACTTGAACGAGGTTGAAACAATACAGTAAACCCCATTTGCATGTACTCACACCGCTGACTCACGTATTCAAAGGATTTCTCTGTGGAACATATCACCCATTATTCATTGAATTCCCCATTAGCAGTATTTTCACTGAGAAATATTCACTAATTACTGTATTTTCATATTTTCATGACTAAATGGACTTTTTTGTGATAAAACTATTAAAATACTCAGGTATAAATGGGGGTTTAGAGGGTTTTTCTTGTGTTTAAACTATCAAAATAGGCAGTTCTAAGTGTTTTTAGAGGGGTTTTAAGTATTTGCGGATTTTAGCCATTCACGGGGGCGGCAGTACGCATCCCCCGCGAATACGGGGGTTTACTGTATATGAAAATTGCAGTACCTTGGGTCCATTTTTGGTTGCTGGCATGGTGTTGGGAGAGGGAGTGTAGGAAGTATCTTTGCCTTGAAACAAGGGTGTCAAGTCACAGGGGAGCCTGGGGGTACTATGTATGTGGAGTGCCCACCAATTTGTCTTTTAATGGTTGGTAGTGGGTTTTTAATTTATGGTTTAGGTAACTGCATTGTTTACTCTGGTTATTTTTTGTATGGGACTGAGCCCAAGGCAGGGGCAAAATTTGAATTCTTTGCTTGCAGTCGGAAAACTCCTTCACAGCAAAGAATTCTACTAAGTAGCAGGCTCTCCTCGTCTATATTGCCACGTCACTACAGGTTGAGGTGAGTGCCAACCAGAGGCAGCATTCTCCTGCAGCAGCACTCTCACCAGGTAAGGAACCGGCAAGCATTTTACCAATGCTAGCAAATTTTCTAATCTCATTTCATTACAATTACTGTAATATTGTGTTAGAGTAGATAGGTCCACACATCCCACCTCCTTCAATGTGGATTCAACTATGTAATTACTTGGTAAGTTACTTATATAAAAATGACATTTTTACAATAAAATAAAGTTTTATATTCTTCCCAAGTAATTACATGGTCAGAGCCCTCCCTCCTCCCCTCGTCTTGGACAGAAAGGCACAAACATATTGAGCTCTATGCTGAGCTGATTCCTCTCTTACCCCGAAAGTGGGGATGATTAGTCTCCTAGCCAAAACAAAAAGTGGCACTACCGTGAATTTCAAAATTCTAGCTGCCGACAAGTTGAAACTTACAGCTATGTAATTACTTGGTAAGTATATATAAAACTTTATTTTATTATAAAAATGTCATTTTTCACTGGATGGTTGAGTTTGATCGCCGTTTTGGTGAAGTATTCGTTCTGTTGGTAGCCTTCACGCTAATTATACCCCTCGAGTAGGACGCCTTGACGAGGTGAGGGGCTAAGGGACCCTGGCCTTTGGGCCCGGGTCCTGACGAATCATCCTACATAGTTTTTGGTTTAAATGGCGTGGACATTTCCACATTACATAAAATTTTACTGCTTAGGTGAGTCTGAGAAGGATCGTTTTTTTGGAAGGGGTTGCATTCGAAGCTAATTGTGGGAGTTGTGGTGGTTGAGTCGCCACCCGAGATAGTTTGGACCTAAGAGATGGTGATGGGATTTTTCCACTGCTATCTTGAGGGCGGAACCATCTCTGGGGATCAGCCCATCGGAATCCAGGGGCTGGTTTTTGGAGGTGGGACTCTGGCTTTTGTCCGGAAGCCCACCAGTACAGTTGGAGTGGGAGTCAGTCCCCATTAGTGGGGACAGAACTCCCAGCAGGCGGATTGGCTTATACCTGGGCCACTGCAAGCGTGCTGGTGCTATCCTGAAAGGGTAGGGTATGGGGTGGACTGTTGGGAGTCAACTCTCACTTGTGCCATTGGTGGAGAATGCAAATACCTGACTGATCTACGATACTTTCTTGATATGACCAAGCAGTTTTGGGTGGGTGGATGAACCAGTTTGTGTGTGGTGGTCTGATGTGTGCATGCTTGGCATCTTGGGGTCTCTTCGTGGGCTTTGGGAGTGTGTTGGGGTGGGAAGCTGAGCAGTAGAGCTGCCCAGTTTGTCCTTTTGATATGCTGTCGGGGTCTGTGCGGGGCTCTTGGGTGTCGGTGTGCACTTTTTGGACCTTTGCATGTGGACTGGTTTAAACTTATGGATTTGGCTTTTAGTTCTCCTCCCCTGGATCCGATGACTTAACGGGCACTGGCAACGACTTCTGGCATGAACATGGATACGGGCTTGGCTGTTGGACAGAACCAAACACTGAGACACCAGGGTGTTAATAAATCTGGTGGATTTGATTAAAATAATAGGGTCCTTTATTGCACTAATGTAAACTTATCATTAGATTACGAATGTTTATACAGTGTAGTGAAGCAATTCGGCAAAGTGGAAAGAATTAAATTAATTCTAGAAAAAGATAAGCAGTCATTTTGTGCTTTTATCAAATTTTCCTCTCCTTGGAAGCTAGTGAGGCACAACAAAGACTCCATGGCCACATTCTAAATGACTCAGTTGTCAGCACGAAAGTGTTTTCAGTGAAAAACTTGAATGATGAGCCATTTGACTTTGTTCCAAAGGCTGAAGAACATGGACCAGTCCCATGTACCCAGAGCTCTTCCTCCCCCTTTATGGCATGTTGCTATCTACAAGGAGGGAGGGAAAAATTGATAAAAGCTGCTGACTGCATTGAGAGCAAGGTTGGTTCCATTCCCATTGGAAATTTGAACGGTATGGAAAGAACCTTCTAATAAAAGCTGGAAATGAGACTCAAGCAGTTCTGTTAGCTAACTTTAAACCTCCTGAAAGTGGAAATATTGAATCTTTTCATCTCACAGATTCTTTAATACACTGAAAGGAGTAGTTTACTCAAAAGATTTGCATGTTTTGAAGAGGAGGAGATTCTCCATCGATGCCCTCCTTGTGTATCTCATGTAAAAACTGGGTGGTGATGCAGCTATCCTTTTAACCTTCTCCTCCAATTACCTACCTGATACCATCATTGTTGGCCATGAGAGGATGCAGGTTAAAAAATATAAAAGAAGTCTAGACAGTGTCGCAAATGCTTTGAATATGGCCACATTCAAAACTCTTGCGATAACAATAAAAGATGTCCTGTGTGCTCTGCAGAGCATGATAATTTTGATGATTGCAAAGCAGCCCGATACTGTTTTCTTTGCAAGGGTGATCACACACCAAACTCTAGGGCTTGTCCCAGATATAAATTTGAACAAGAAGTGCTGGCAGTGGCAGATAATGAACATATTAGCATTAGTGAAGCAAAGCGCACGATAATGGGGGCAAACAAAAGTGCCAACACTACGTATGCTTCTGTAATAAAACTTATGAAAACTTCCAACAATGTAAGGCCACCAATAACTGTGTCTGATAGAAGATATCACAAACCTGGTATTTCTCGAACCATAAATAATAATGAAAATCCCCAAACTGGTGAGAAACTTTCGTCGGCAAGTGCTTTGAAGTCCAATAGCAAAAATTGTACTTCCAAAAGCACAGAAAATTTATCTTCCACCACATCCACAGCTGTCGATTCATCTCCAAAAATAAGGGTGCCAAAATCAGCCAATGATTCAGGAAAATATTCTGAAAATACTTCAAACCAAAATAAGCTAAAGGAACAATCCCAATTAGATAGAGCTAGTTCAGAGCCATCAATCGCCACAGCCACAAACAAAAATAATAATAAAACTACGGTTGCAACTACCAAGAAATGCACAAGAAATAGTTCCCCAAATAATGATAATTTTATAATAAAAACTTCAAATGGGTTCAGTGTTTTTTTTGGAAGACATCTCTCCTCCTAGAAAGGTGGTTCCAAAAGTAGTTTCAGAACAAAAACATCTGAGTTCAATTCAGTCTTGCCGCCCTAAGACAAATAGGATTAGTGGTGCACAGAACCACAGCAGTAATTCTGAACATCAGGTTCATAATAAAAAATATGAAGATCAACCAAAGACCCTGAACACCAATTCAGATGAAAAGGGATTAAGAAAACAATCTCTTATAAAGGAGAATTTCCCCACTCCACCCTAGGAACAGTACTTCCTCCAAGGAGTGGGAAGTAGCACATTTTACCACCTTAGCATTCTTGCTCGATATTCTTCAGTGGAACTGTAAAGGTCTCAGAGCCCGTACAGAAGACCTTAAAGTTTTAATGCATGAATTCAATCCAGGGATTATATGCCTACAGGAAACAATGTTAGGCAACTCTGCTTATAATCCTGGACTAAATTATTCAATATTTAAATCATATCCCCCAATTGGTGATCATGCCCATGGAGGTGCTGCAATTATTATTAATAAATCTCTACAGCACTCCACAATACAATTAAATACAACACTACAAGCTGTCGCTATTTCAGTCATTTTGGAAAAGAGGATAACAATCTGCTCCTTATACCTTCCACCAGACCTTGATTTTAACATTGGAGATATTCAGTCGTTAACTGACCAACTTCCAGCTCCTTTACTTCTGCTAGGTGATTTGAATGCCCACAATCCCCTTTGGGAAGTCGGTTTTAGATAGTAAAGGAAATTAATCGAAGACCTTATTGACAGGAATGATGTTACCCTGTATAATAATGGGTCAATGACTTTCCACAATATTCACGATAATCATTTCTCTGCACTGGACCTTAGTATTTCTTCAACTAGTATCCACCTTGATTTTAATTGGTCTGTTAATGAAGATTTAAATGGAAGTGATCACTACCCGATCCATTTGAAATATGCTCTGAATGCTCCATCTGAAGTTTTACCTAAGTGGAAGGTAGAGGGCGCAGACTGGGATAAATTTAGTAAGGTGTCAATCTAGATAGGGAGTTTGAGTCCTTTCATTCTCATCTAGATGCCTATGATTACTTTATTGAATCTACTTTGAAGAGTGCTGAAAGCTCGATTCCAAAACAAAAGGCAAACCTCGTGAGACCTGCAGTTCCCTGGTGGAATAAGACATGTGGTATTCTGAGAAAAGTGACTAGGAAATGCTACAGACGTTACAAAACTAGTGGCTCCCTCAGTCTAAATTAATCTACAAACGTGCTTTAGCCAAGCAGCGACGCTTTTATAAGAAAAAGCCAAAAGAGAATGTTGGCTTTACTATATTAATGGAATAAACTCCAAGACCCACTAAGAGTGGTGTGGCGCAAAATAAGGAAACTGAGTGGAAAATTTGTAGCGTCACCATTGCCCTCATTAAAAATAAATGACATTCTAATCACAGAGCCCACTGAAGTTGCCAATGAGCTAGGAAAACACTTTTCTAAAGTTTCCAGCCCTGACAATTATTCTCCAGAATTTCAAAGAATTAGGAATTCTGAAATGTGTCTGAAGTTTGATTCAGGAAAATCTGAACCATACAACTACAAATTTTCCCTAAGAGAACTTCGTGAGGTGCTCTCCTCAAGTGAATCCACAGCTCCAGGTGAGGATACAATCATATATGAAATGCTGAAACACCTCCCAGATGATGCCAAAAATATTTACTGAAGATTATAAACAAAATATGGGAAACTGGAATTTTACCCAAGGACTGGAAAATATCCATAATTGTCCCTGTTAAAAAGCCTAATAAAGATGCTTCCCAAGCCACCAGCTATAGACCAATAGCTCTTACCAGCTGTGTATGTAAGCTGATGGAGAAAATGATAAATACTAGACTGGTTTGGCACCTGGAGACCAAAGGATTACTATCGCCATTTCAATTTGGTTTCAGAAAAAACCGCTCCACCCTTGATCCCTTGCTGAGGCTGACCAACCAAATCCAGCAAGGATTCGCCAAAAAGTGTCAGACCATTGGCATATTTTTGACTTGGAGAAAGCATATGACACTACCTGGAGAATTGGCATCATGAAACAATTGCACAAGATGGGCATATGTGGAAGAATGGTCAGGTTTATATATTCCTTTTATCAGACAGACTTTTTAAGGTAGAGTGGGAAACTCCTTCTCCCAACCTTTTATGCAGGAGGAAGGAGTTCCCCAAGGAAGCGTTTAAAGTGTAACACTTTTTTCAGTGGCAATAAATAGTGTGATTGAAAAATCTCGCCCCTGTTAAATGCTCGCTTTTTGTCGATGACCTTGCAATATACTGCACAGGATATGATTCCTTGTCTGTATGTAAACATTTGCAAAGGTCTATTAATGCTATTACTAAGTGGGCTGATGAGAATGGTTTCAAATTCTCCTCTTCCAAAACAGTTGCAGTAAGATTCACCAGTTGCCGGCGTGTGGAAGAGGTTCCCACACTTAGTTTAAAAGGGTCAATCCTTCCTTACGAGTGAAGTTAAATTTCTGGGGATGACTATTGACCATAAATTAACATGGGCTAGCCACATAAATGCCCTAAAGTTTAATGTTAAACAATCTATGAATATTTTAAAGGTTGTCTCTGGATTTAGTTGGGGGCTGATAAGAAATCCCTTCTGAGGCTATATGATTCTCTGTGTCGATCTAAGCTAGACTATGGCTGTCAGATTTATTCCTCAGCCTGTAAAACCAAGCTAAAGGAACTGGATGTTGTACACAACATGGGGTTGAGAATATGCTCAGGGCTTTAGAACTTCGCCTGTTGAAAGCATTTATGTCGACACAGATCATTTACCCCTTGATCTAAGAAGGCAAGAGCTATGGTTGCGATACATGGCTAGAATGAAAAGTGCTCCCAAAAATCCCTCCTTTCAAGCACTAAAGGAAACAGACTCTTGAAGTTTTCTGGTACAAGAGCTTCTAAACCATTCCAAATTCGACTGAATGAGGATGTTAGGAATAATCACCTGTAAATCCCAGAAAGTCCTGGAAGTAGAATATCCTGTAAATCCTCCATGGCTTATCCCAGAAGCATCAATATGTAAGAAACTGTTTAACAAAAAGGACTGCACTGTAGAAGAGATTAGGGAAAATTCTTAGAGCACGATGTTACCCATACTAATTTTACAAAAATTTATACAGATGGATCCAAGTCAGATAGTGGTGTTGGTTGCGCTGTTATCCTTGGTGATACAGCGTACACAGCTAAATTACCTGACTCTGCATCAATATTTACTGCTGAATTAACAGCTGTAGTGTCTGCCTAGATTTAGTTTTTCAAAGTAGTGACTCTAATTTTGTCATATACTCAGACTCTAGAAGCACCTTAGAAGCTATTAAAAAATTTAATAGCTTTCATCCATTAATTCAAAAAGTTCAGGAGTGGCTTTTTCGTATATATTGTCGACGTAAATCAGTCTCTTTCTGTTGGGTCCCTTCTCACGTGGGGATTCGCGAAACTTGAGATGGCAGACAGGAAGCGAAAGCTGCTAGTATTTTATCAGAAACCTCTTTTAGAAAAGTGCCTCATACAGATCTAAAAGGTCCCATTAGATCTTATGTTTTAAGTAAATGGCAAGAAAGGTGGACTTCTCCTTCTGGCCAATAATAAGAAATATAGAAATATTAGGGATAATGTACTACCGTGGTCTTAGTCATTCCATCTTGACAGATGAACAGAGGTTATTTTAACGAGATTAAGGATTGGGCACACTCGTCTGACCCATCAGTTTATTTTTGAAGGAAGCAGCCCTCCAGAGTGTGCTTACTGTGACGAGACACTAACAGTGGAGCACATTCTGGTGGTCTGCCCCAGATATTTTAACCAAAGAGAGATATTTTCAGGTAAATCCTGTCTGATATTTTGGGAGATGAAGCAGATATTTCTGCTATCATCTCTTTTAAAGTGTATTAAAATTTTTAACGATATTTAATTTTATTTAATAATTTATTACATCACGTAGAATTTTAATGACATTAATTTTTTTTTATGTATATAGCACATCATTCATTAAACTTCATACCCTTATTTATTGGTCACATCACTTCATTTTATTTATTAATCATTTCCTTCATGAATTCATAATTTTAACAATTTATTTTCTTTCCATTACAGCGCTGAATGGCCTTGTTGGCCCCAGTGCCTGGGCTTCTGCCCTAAATATCATACATCCATCCATCCATCCATTCACGCTAATTATAGTTAGATTGGGAGTTTTTGATTTAGGCTTTTCCCTGATTAAGACATTTTTTGGACTATGCCTGACTCTAGTTCTACCAGTATCCAGTTTTGCAGCAAAGGCTGCAACACCAGACTGACAAAAGCTGCTTATGACTCTCACACAAGTTGTAGTAATTGCAAAGGAAAAATTTGTTCAGTTTATCTGACTTGGGATCAGGGGAAATGGAAGCTTTTAAAGGCTTACCTTGACTAACTAGAGAAAGACAGTTCAAAGAGGAAGACGGCTGCTAGAACTGAAGGAGTTCAGCTAACCAGGTTTCGTCTCCTAAATTTGGTATTGCCGATTTATCTGTTTTGCCTTCACCTGTTCCTGTTTATTCCCCTTATTACCAGCCCTCTGCCTGTTTCACCTACTCCATTACCTGGCTCCCATGCTTCCGACCCCAATGCCATCGCCAGCCTCAAAGGCAGAATAACCCAGAAGTTTGGTCTGTTAGTGAATACCATGACCCAATTAGGGGCTTCCATTAAAGTCCTTATGGACAACATGAGTGCCAGTGATTTAGTTGCAAATGCATTGTCAGTGGAGGAGGTGACTACTCATCCCACTGATGCTCGTAGACAAAGGTACCTGTCAGGCTCCCTTAAACCTGGAAGTCTAAGGGAGGTCGGTGGGGTTTGCTCATGGGTAGTTGCCCCCTCAGTCGAGCCTGTTGTCTGTAAGTCCTAGGCCTCAGCGGACGGCCATTGGAAAGGCATCCATAAGGAAGTGCGTGGGTTGTCCTCTAGCGATTCGGACTCAGAGAGAGACGGTTATAGGGAAGGGTGATAATAAATATGAGGCAATAGAAAAAATAAAGGCAATACATTGAATTTAGGAGAAATCAGTAGAGCAGGAATGATTTTGCTCCTCTCTTAATCATTTAGAGATGAGAAGATTCCATGACTACTCTAGGCAAATTATTTGACATTTTAGTTATTGCCAAGCTAAAACTCTTGGCAGACTAAGCAGGATTAAACCTTACTTGAAAATGACACACTGTAGCAGCATCCTGCCTTGACATAAATTTCTTTCTTTTATCTTAATTGTTGTATAGTTGTGTGCATATGTTTTTAAAATATCTTGTTATTTATTGAAAAAGTATTTTACTTTAATCCTTATGTTTTTGCTTGGTTTTAAACTTATGTATTGGACTTTATTCTGTGAAGCTTGTTTAACAGCAGTAATGAGCCCCTGTTGTGCATTATGTAGCACTCTAGGTTCCATTTTGTTCCTCACACTAATATTGCAGAAGGTACTGCTGGAGTTGCACTGTATTCCTGTAATGATTAGCAGAAGGATCTTGAGTATAAGGTCTTTTGGAATGTGGAAGTAGGCAGGAGGATCACACTGATATATCCCTTTGTGTGGAAGTAGCGTCCCTTTACTCTTAAGACAAACTACATTGAAGCATTAAAGAAGATTGCTGTGGATTTGGTTTTACTTTTCTTTGAGTCTTAAATTTATTACTTCAAGACTCTCAGTTGTGATCTCACCAAAGTTCATAGAGAGCAGAAACTGTGGAGTTGGTCACCTTGCCGTCATTTCAAGTGTCCCCTTGGTTGGACTTTTGGCTCAGCATGATGGCAGACTTCACTTTCAGTGGTGTCTTGTCTAAGACGAGAAGTTCCAAAGGCTGTTGTAGGAGAGGGGTTGGTGATCATCCTTCACACTAGCCCATACTTTTTGGTGAACCTGGTATTTAGACTTTGTATTGCTGGTTGTGAACTATTTTCAAGATAGGCTTTGGTCAAGAGTGATCTCTCTCATGGTAAGAGGCCTATACCAGGTTCCTTCTTGCTTTTTTGAAGAGTAAGGTCTAGGCAGTGTTGGAGAAACTGCATTCTGATGATCATAACTCTTTTAGTATCCATAATGCAGTTTCATGCTAATAAAGCAAGTGTAACTGCAACTATTATAACCAAATTAAGTATTTACAGTCATTATTTTTACTATGTTCAAACTCGTAATTTTTAGGAAATGGCAGGCTTCGTAGAATAATAAATCTGAAGATAAAACAGATTAAACTTACTTTTGGATTGTGGTGTTTTTCACTTCAGTCACTGTACTTATAATATTTAAGCCTTATATCCCAATGTTTTCAAAACATTGGTTTAGTTACACTCAAGAAGAAGCCATCTGTGAAACACTCAAAAAGATCTCTATGCACCACTGGATAGAAATACCTTAATTGATAACATAGGTATCATTGAAAGGTGTGACAATATTTCTAAGCTAAAATTTTTGAAATGGTTTTTATTTAAATGAACCGTTGGTTTTTATTTAAATGCACAGACCATCCATAAGTAAATTGGCCATATTGTGTTTGTTACATATCACCAATGTAAGAACCTCTCTTCTTTCCGTTATTGTTGTTGGTTAACCAGCTGACCTTCGATTGCCCAAGTTGGCTAATCCTTACTCAGAACGTAGTTAGTCCATTAACCCTTAAACGCCTACTGGACGTATCATACGTCGACTAAAATTGTCTGTTGAGTGCCAAGTGGACGTACCGTCATACAACTCGACTACAAAAATTTCAACCTTGGGTCAACTTTGACTCGACCGAAATGGTTGAAAAAACGCAATTGTAAGCTAAAACTCTTACATTCTTGTAATATTCAATCATGTACCTTCATTTTGCAACAAATTGGAAGTCTCTAGCACAATATTTCGATTTATGGTGAATTTTTGAAAAAAACTTTTTTCTTACACCTGTGCGGTAACTCGGCCGAAAATTTCAGAAATTCTTTCGTCATTTTGTCGTAATTTTTGCACTGTTCTATATTAGCCGTTACATAAAGTTTTATATATGAAAATGTGCGCAATTTTATGTAAAATACAGCAAAATACAACCCATGGTTGTAGCTTTTATCAGTTTGGAAATATTTTCATATAAACCACGATAACTGCCAAAATTTCAACCTTCAGTCAACTTTGACTCGACCGAAATGGTAAAAAATGCAATTGTAAGCTAAAACACTTACATTCTATTAATATTCAATCATTTACCTTCATTTTGCAACCAATTGGAAGTCTCTAGCACAATAATTCGATTTATGGTGAATTTTTGAAGAAAACTTTTTCCTTCGTCCAGCCAGAAATTCTTTAAATCACGTTGTCGTAATGTTTGCACCATTTATAATTGTTGTTACATAAAGTTTTATATATGGAAATGTGCAATTTCATGTAGAATACAACAGAAAATAACTCATGGTTGTAGCTTTTATCAGTTTTGAAATATTTTCATGTAAATCATGATAACTGCCAAAATTTCAACCTTCAGTCAACTTTAACTCGACCGAAATGGTAAAAAAACGCAATTATAAGCTAAAACTCTTACATTCTAGTAATATTCAATCATGTACCTTCAATTTTGCAACAAACTGGAAGTCTCTAGCACAATATTTCGATTTATGGTGAATTTCTGAAAAAAAAAAAAACTTTTTTCCTTACGTCTGCGCGGGTAACTCGGCGAACATCTCAGAAATTCTTTACGTCACGTTGTCGTGTCTGTTTGCATCGTTTTACATTAGTCGTTACATAAACTTTTATATATGAAAATGTGCGCAATTTCATGTAGAATACAACAGAAAATAGCTCATGGTTGTAGCTTTTATCAGTTTTGAAATATTTTCACATAAATCACGATAACTGTCAAAATTTCAACCTTCGGTCAACTTTAACTCGACCAAAATGGTAAAAAAACGCAATTATAAGCTAAAACTCTTACATTCTAGTATGTAATATTCAATCGTTTACCTTCATTTTGCAATAAATTGGAAGTCTTAGCACATTATTTCGATTTATGGTGAATTTTTGAAAAAAACATTTTCCTTACGTCTGTGCGGTAACTCAGCCGAACATCTCAGAAATTCTTTCGTCACGTTGTCGTAATATTTGCACAGTTTTATATTAGTCGTTACATAAAGTTTTATATATGAAAATGTGCACAATTTCATGTACAATACAACAGAAAATAACTCATGGTTGTAGCTTTTATCAGTTTTGAAATATTTTCATATAAATCTCGATAAATAGAAAAAATTCGACTTTCGGTCAACTTTAACTCGACCGAAATGGTCTGAAACTGGAATTGTAAGCTAAAACACTTACAGTCTAGTAATATTCAATCAATTAGCTTCATTTTTCAACAAAAGGAAGTCTCTAGCACAATATTTCAATTTATGGTGAATTTTGAAAAAAATTTTTTTACGTCCACAGCTTCACAATTCATGCATCATTTTGTGATAATATTTTCTCTGTGTTGCTTTGATCGTTTTACAATTTATTATATACCAAAATCATTGCAATTTAGTGTACAATACAAAGAAAAACAAAACCCGTTAGCTTTAACCGTTTTGCCCACAGCGCGATTTGTATAAAATTATATATAAAAAATTTTTTTGTGCTGTCATATATTTCAATATTTATATATGATAATGATATTTTTTTCCATTTCTGATGGTTGCATACTAAACTTCAGGCAATGACAAAAAAATGAGCCAAAAATGAACTCTTAATCTTGAAAACTAATCGTGCTGTGATTTTTTGAAAAAAACTTTTTTCTGCTTCAGCGCTAACTCACCGAATGCCGCCGGCATACGGGAGACGTTTTTGTAAATAGAGGCTCGGCATTTAAGGGTTAACTTATCCCAGTTACCATCTGCATGGTGACAGTAATCAGTAAATAATGAATACACAGTAAAATTGTAGTCCATGGTAACTTCACCGTCTTTCTCCACGAACTTTGGTTAGGTCTTGAGGATTATCCCTTGAGATGAAAGGGTTAAATGTGTAGAGTGAAAATAAAATACCGTAGTTCAAAAATAATTACTGCTTGTACTGGAGTCTTCTTTCATGAATTTATCTTTTGAAGAAGTGCTACTTGTAAGTTTTGTATAGCAGTGTTTTTATGATCTTGCATATTACAAATGGAAAACATTGCATTTTGGCTGTACCTTCTTTGATGCCAGCCAGCCTGAGGAAGCAAAACAATAATAATAATAATAATAATAATAATAATAATAATAATAATAATAATAATAATAAATAATAATTAATATCATTAATAATAATAATAATAATAATAATAATAATAATAATAATTATTATTATTATTATTATTATTTTACAAATTTCCCTGGGGTTATGTGATTTCTGGAGATTTTTACAGGCCGGCAACAGGAACTTTATTTATTTGGCTTGGAGTTCTGACTTATGTAAAGGGAAATCGTAAAAAAACAGAGAACAAGGGATGATTTTAAGAGCTGAAGGCTCTACTTCATAAGGAAATGTTACGTAAACATTTGGGATAAATTAAGGAATTATATTTACAAAAAAAATGCATTAGAAGGGAAAATGGGTAATTGAATTGTCAAAGGGCTTGCAATGCCTGAAGATCCTCCTACTGGAGTCTTGAATAAGGGCAAGGCGCAGTCCAAGATGAGTCCACTGCAAATAGGTCCCTCTGCAAGAGAGATTTACACATTACACACCAGTAAAGGAAAAATATAACACAGAATATGACTCGAGTCTGCACTGAGGGTGCCAAGGACTCAAGGAATAACTGAACACTTTGCACTGGAGCACAGAACATTGGCAGTGGCACTGGATAAAATGGCACAAAGATAGAGGTAGAATACTGCTACCCAATAACTCTTGTAAAGGGCAAACTGTCTTGACTGATTGTAAAGGGCAAACTGTTGTGACTGAAAAGCCTTTACTCGCACTTTACCTTAGGGGAAGCGGATCTCTGGCGAAGGATGATGAGGGACAATCACACATATGGCGATGCACACTATCACTTAGACAATCCACTCGAGGAGACTGTAGAGATGGTACTGAGTCTGGAGTCGGACAGGGGGGATGAAGGTCTCTCAGCACTTCTCACACACGTACGATTTCTATGGCGAACTGCTGGTTAACTGCTAACGGCTCAACTGCATACTGCTTGACTGCTGACTGCCTCCCCAACTAACTGCCCAACGACTACCCAACAACTACCCTTGAGATCTCTTGTCCTTCTCTTCAACGACTACCCTTGAGATCTCCTGTCCTTCTCTTTTTAAGGCCTCGGCCGAGTGTCGTGGCCGTGCACACGTCTGCCGAGTATTGTGGCCGTGTGCAAACGATGTATCATTTGCCAGGTGTCCCAGCCATCTGTCTGCGTCTTCTCAGGTATCCTGCGGAAGAAAGACAAATCAGCAGCTTAATCTGCACTTAGAAAGGTTGTTTTAAGCAGCTTAGTTGGGCTGAGCTGCTTAAGGGAATGACACCCAGCCTTGTATCATTGCCATTTTAACCGTGCCATCTCAATATCTGTTTCAGGTAAAGAAAGGGGACAGATTGAAATGTTGATAACTTTGTTTTGATATCTAGGTCAACTGGGATCAGGTATGCAGTGACACTTCTACTGTCAATAAACTAAGTGCAAATTAAGGGTCGTCTGTGCAGCGATTTCATGTATGATAATATAATAATAATATAATACAGTAATCATCATCATCATCATCATCATCATTTTTTGGGGGTATGGCTGCCTCCTATTGGTTGGGAGCAGAATGACTCGTCTGGGAGGGTCTGACTGACTGACGTAGGTGCTGATTTGCTGGTGCTAGGTCCCAGGAATTCTGGTCATAGGGTATGCTGCTTTAAGTGGCAGGCAGCTGAATCGTTATCAAAGGCCTTCTTATATCAGAGGCAGTGATGGCTGCTGTCACCATCCAGAACTTTTGTGCTCCTTAGGATCTGCTGGCACTTGGGGGGCAGAGAGTAGTCAAACTTCATGGCCTTTGATGCTAAGCACTTGAGGGGATAGGGATCTTTTACACTCAAGTTGGTCCCGGAATTCTCAATTAAGGCTTAGAATCCGTCTGTTCCTGACACCAGATTTGAGTCCTTTTCAATCTCTTCCCGAAAGGACTTCATAGGTAATGATTTGGATGAGATGCTGCTTTGTCCTCATAGGTAATAATTGAGATGAGATGCTGCTTTGTCCAGTTAGGGTACTGCAGTACTACCTCAAGAGAACCTGGCATCACAGGCCTGAGTGTTGATGCTCTTCGTTAGTACCGGCTTGGCCAAGAAAGAGGTGTCCAAGAACACAGTTTCTTTCAGACTTCATGAGACATCAAACAAGCTCACTCTTCACCCGGTGAGGTAGACAGGAGTTCAGTCCGGGTGAGAACTCACAAAGTTAGGGGCATTGCCCTGTCCTTTGCAGTCTGTAAGAAGCTGTCGGGTCAACAAGTAATACAAGCAAGTATGTGGTTGCGCGAGGCCACATTTACCTCATTTTACCTTCGGGGCATTGCCCACAAGCCCCTGAACACATTTTTCCTCGAGTCTTATGGTGGCTGGCCAACAAGTTGTGTAGCTCATCCAGCTCCCCTAAGGGGATAGACAGCATCTTGTCCAAGGGGTTCGGTAAATGAGAGAGAATGTGCGTGAGTGACTAGTCTCCCCCGTTTTCTCTTTTACCTTTCTCTCTTGTGGGACAGAGAGGCAGATAGCGAGCTGTCACGTGCTGGATGGACGATTTTTGCAGGTGACTACATGAAGGGGGCATCCTGCCCTTCACCTTTTTGTAGATTGATTGGATGCATGTCCCCTCTCTCTCTGGACAGGGGGAGAGAGGGATAGACAATGAAACAAACCCATCGGTTTTATTAGAGAGTTTTATTGCTTCCGACCCTTTCAGCTTCCTTCAAGTCTTCTGTAAGAGTAATGATACAAACTCATTACTCTAACCCAGGAAAATAGCAGTTATAACATCCTATATGTCCAACAAGCTAGAGGTGTGGGATTCCTTTCTCAGCTCTTTCAGACCAGGAAGGAATTCCCAGGTGGGTAGAACCAAACCAGTCGGTTCAGAGATTTGAATGCTTAAACTAATTCACTACTGTACTGTATATGGGTTTACATTGCAGAGTTTTAAACGTGTATGGGAATATCAATTAATGGATACTCGGATAGGAATACCAATTAATGGATAGAATGTTTTTTTTTTAACTAGGGCATTAAATATTTTGCCTTGTATTTCAGGTCTCTCAAATATGATGGTAGATGGTGAATTTCTTCGCACTAGTTGTGGTTCTCCAAACTATGCTGCCCCAGAAGTCATTTCTGGAAAACTTTATGCAGGCCCTGAGGTAATTCTTAAAATAAAAAAAAAAATTAGTAAAAGCAGCTTTGTCATCATGAGAGCTTAAATTCAGGAATTAATGTAACAGTCTCATTCCACTTCTTTTTTTGTATTTTTTCATGAAAAAATTATTACCAGCATTGTCATGTATCTTATTAGTTTACTCTAGGAATATGCAGATTATTTATTAGTAAATAAAAACATACCTACTAGTAATATGTCTCTTTTGATTATTTGTGTTGTATGTATATTGTATAAAATCATTCCATACATTCTGAGCATCCTAGACTATAAATTCATCCTTTACATTCAGATCTTCCCAAACTATACCATCAACCCTGTATTGTTGTACATACAGTTGGTACTAACACTCTTGCCTGTAATGTAAGGTTCAGTTTCACAGTTTTGTAGAGGTTTTATTCCTGCTGTGACAAAATTATGGAATTTTTTTAATCATTTAGTGGGTGCAGATTTTTTTTTGTTGAGCAGGCTAAGAGGAGTCATTTCATAGTTTGTTAATTGTCTTATATATTACTTGCCTTTTTAATTTTTTTTATTTAATTTAACTTTGTTTACCTTTATTAATATTTCTAAGTTTATTCTCCACGTCTCAGTATGTTTTTTATTACAAACCCTTTAATCTGAAATAGCCTCAGCTTCAGGGCAGACTGCTCTCTAGTTTTACTAACTTATTAAATTCTGAAAGACAAAGTCAGTGCTATGGGTACTAGACCATACTTCATCAGCTTTTAAGGTTTTAGTTGTTTTTGAGTCTCTGTTGTGTGTTCCAAGTTGTTCTTCAATGATAGCATATTTAGTGTGATGTGCTACTTATTTTTATTTATGTAACTTTTACCTTTTCTTTCTCCTAATGGTGGTCTGTAGTGATTTGTGAATACAGTATCAGAGTTTTTTATTATTGTAAGTACAGTTTTCCTTTGTATCCATACGTCTTATCATTTCTTTGCATCTGTGGATTGCGTGTTTAATTTTACTAATGGGGCTTTGTTTGTTACCACAGTAATGAGATTTCTTGAGTAGTAATTTTCAGTAACAATTTTTAATAATGGTAATTTTTTAATAATGGTAATTCTTTAGTATTACAAAGTTTTTCTTGCCTGCTTGACACTAACAGGTTACCTTTGGGTCACTGTTTCCTATTCCCAGGATTATTTATTGCAGGCCTGCTTTTTTACATTTAAGTGCTTTAGTTAATGGTTTACAATCCTGTCATTAATGTGAGGATTTGAAGAGATGCAATCTTTGGATTAGGATCTGCATTGAAAGCCCCCTTTGATCCAAGGGCATTAAGGATAGGAAGCACAAGATTTGATGTCTCCCACTATGTTTCTTGCAGTTAAAGGGATTATCTTGTATTCTGAACTGACTCTACTTCAGTCTGTTTTCATGCTTCCTGCTTGTCTTTCAACTTTGCCTGCACTCATGCCTTCCTCCTGCATCTTTGCACCTTTGTTGGAGTTTCTGAGGGTTGCAAGTTTCTTTTCTATCATTTGAAGAAGAGGGTATTTTTAGTGTGTAAATATCGGGTCATAGTTATCGTTAGTTTTTCAGTAGGGGAGTTTATTGCAGCCCCATCAACTTTGGCCTTAAGTGCTGTCTCCTCCACCACCCGATATGCCTGAGGTTCCCATGATATCTCCTACATGCCTAGATCATCAGTAATGATAATGACTGAAGCCTCTTCATTTCTTCTGATATTGATAAGTTGCACCCATGGTTTTGACTGCAGTTATGCTTGTGGTCTCACCTTCCAGTCCTTCGATTCCAGTGTCTTTCGTTATGCCTCCATCCTCTCTTTGTTCCTGGAACTCATTTCAAAGTCATTCCTCTCCCAGTTGACTTGCCACCTGGAGTGTCTCTCTCTACTGTTAGAGTTGCAGCCTAAGTTAATCCTCTGTTGTCTTGGATCATCAGCAGCTATGTGTATGTGACTGTTCTTGCTCTCTGTCCTCTGAGGTGTTGTCACATGTCAGGTTAATGCTCCACCAGACATTGAAGTAGGAGAAGGTCCAGAGGGTCACAAGCTTCCAGGTGAAAGCCATTAACCCTTTCACTTATGACCTTTATAAACAATTTGTGTGTAGAAAGTGGCCGTGACTTTATGTTCAAAGATGTGTAGCTACAACAGTTTTCAAGGTAGACTGCTCATGTTTGTTTCATTTTGCGGCTGAATGATTTTTTTATACTATGGCATAAAAAAATCCCCCAAAATAACTTTATGTAGGAGGAATAATGAGTAGAAATTATGAGGTGTAAGAAAATTTTGTCCTTTACCCCCGAAAAACTATTTGCTATAAAGTCTTTGTTTTTTATTTTTATTGCACCCAGATAAATTACTTGGTTATTGCAATGCAAAAAGTTGTAATTATGGCAAGGTGAATATGAAAATAAGAATGACAAAATAGCATCTTGTTTTCTGTAAGAAAAGTCAGTCACCCATGCGATACACGCAGAAAACTCTCTGTATCTTTATTTTGTTAAAAGAAGCATACCCCTGACAATTTTCAAGGTAAACTGCTCAATTTTGTTTCATTTGGCAGCTGAATGATTGCTCTATACAGTGGCATAAAAAAGTCCCCAAAAATTTATGCAGGTGAAGTAGACTATATTTTGTGAGACATGGGAAAATTTTGCACTTTCCCCCAAAAAAATTTGCCCCCCCAAAAAACTGCTTGTGATAAAGCCTCAGTTTGTTATCACCAGTGCTTGGCATGTATGCCTAAAATCTATAAATCAATCAATCAATCTATAGTACACCCAGATTAGTTACCCATGTAGTGCAATGCGAAAGTTTAAAAATAACCAAGGAAAATATAAAAAATGGAATGGCAAAGTAGTGTCAAGTTTTCTGTAAAATAAGAGGCACTCAGTCAAGTGTTCATCCCCCATTGCTCTCTCTCTCTCTCTCTCTCTCTCTCTCTCTCTCTCTCTCTCTCTCTCTCTCTCTCTCTCTCTCTCTAGACAAATTATGGAATAAAAATTAAAACTATACAGAAAGAAACATAGTGCTACATATGCATAACAAATTTACGAATCTCTCTCTCTCTCTCTCTCTCTCTCTCTCTCTCTCTCTCTCTCTCTCTTATAAAATAAAATCTAAAATTATACAAAAACATGCTCTCATATGTATAAAAAAATTTCTCTCTCTCTCTCTCTCTCTCTCTCTCTCTCTCTCTCTCTCTCTCTCTCTCTCTCTCTCTCTCTCTCTCTCTCTCTCTCTCTCTCTCAGAAAAAATTTTTTTGTAATTATAGAAGAAAAATCTAAAACTATACAAAACAAATAGATGTACTTGGTACATATGTATAAAAGTGATCCTCATCTTGTTTGCTGGTTTGTGCAATCTTTCTGTTTTTGCTAAGGTCTTAAATTGGGATGATGGCTGTATCAGTAATCGGTAAGCAAAAGAGGTAGCATGATGAGGCAGTAGGATCTACAAGTATGTTGTTCAATGGATGAGTCCCACAGTTGGTTTGTCAGAAAAGAATGAGAAGAGCTTCTCTTCTCATTCTTTTGTGACACACTGACATACCGATTTTTGTGACTAGACTAGATGGGACTCATCCCCCAGGCAGTGTACTTGTAGATCAACATGCCTTATCCTACTACTAGCTTTCGTCTGGAAGCTTGTGACCTTCTGGATCTTCTGGACTTCAGAAACCTCCCCAGTACTATTGGGACTCCTTGGATAGCTTTTTGGACACCTAAAAGCTCCAGATTATTGTCTGTCAAGACTTGTGCCTTTTCAAAATGGTGTTTACACTGGCCCTTGCCTGTCAGTGAGATTAATGCCTTGGGTAAGGAAGTCTCATCACAGCTGATGGTCTTCTGTTGGACTCTCAATTTGCTCAGAATTTTATACCTAAGAGTTAGTCTTCAGGAAAACATACATGACTGTAGATTCTTTTGCTATTCCTTTTTTCTTTGTCCAGTGAGAGCCATCAGGATATCTATTTTCAGCAAACACAGGGCTTCAGACTGCCTTTTTCATGTTCCACACATTGGCCACAGGAATCTATGTCTTGAAAAATACACTTTCACATTGGCTGTGTCAGGTGAAGTTCTGTTCTTGCTTGGATGTTTTGCATGAAGAACTTACTTAGCTCGGGGTCAGGGCTCTTGTTTTGATTAGCATTTAATATTTGTCTCAGAGCAGGTGCTTGGCAATGTCGAAATAACCTTTCGAGATTTTGTCAATGATTGTAGCGTATAATTCTTGATATGTAGAAAGTGGGACCAAGTGTCATGGTGGGACATGTTTTATCAGTAGAAGCGATGTTACCATTCGTTATCATGTTCATGATCCTCATTCCTTGTGTTGGTGCGTTCTGGTGGCATAGTTGTAGAACATCTGTGTTCAAACCTCATGTGATAAGTGAGACATGCCTCTAGAGTTCTTGACTACAGTAACACAGACCATTGCTTTATGGAAAGCTCCCAGTTTGTCACTGGTGATAAAAATTTTTGAGCTGTGGTTCCAAACAGACCATCCTGGGACAGTATAAACCTCTTCTCTTATAGTCGTCCCTTATTTCTGTGCTTACTCCTAAATAATGATTCAGAGTGCCTATGATTAATGGGTTCATAATGAACAAACAACATTTCTACAAATTAAGATAAGTTTTCATGTAAAGCCATTAATCATAAGGCACAAGTCCTCTCTTACCTGCATTCTTCGTGGTTGAAATTAGCATGGAAAAGTGAGACTTTGAGGTATGATGAAGCATGGCCTGGGCATGCACAGTGGGGTCTTTGTCTGAGGATTTAACAAGTTGGTGTAGCTGTTAGAGTAATTTGAAAAGAAGTAAGTCTATTTATGATTGTTTATATATGAAAAAAGTGTTAATCTGGGAAAACATTTTCCTAGAAGCATTTTATCACTGTTAGGCCTGTGGGCTTGTAATGTTCGTATTTTCCAGTTAAGGTTGCAGTTTGGCATGTAATAATAATAGTAATAATAATAATGAGGAGGATGACATGCATGAGAGATATTGTCTGTCTATTTGTGTGTCAGTCAGTCCAACATGGTTGAAAGGATTTTAGTCAAACTTGTTACCAAGGTAGATGATCATGCATAGATGTGCATGAAGGGATGTCATCCATCTATTATGTCATGCTTGCTTTGTTAATGCAATTCGTCTTATTTTGTTAATGCAACTCTTCTTACATGGTTGAAGAGATTTCTAGAATAGATCAACTATCATGCATGGATGTCATGAAAGGAACCCTCTTGCTTGTCTCATCAGTCTGTCAGCGTGTCTGTCATACTGACTTTGTTATTGCAGCTCCTTTTACACAGCTGATGGGATTTCAGTCAGACTGTAGGAGGGGTGGTTATGGTAAGTATGCAAGAAGGATGAAACTAAGTTTCTGTCCATGTGTCTGTTACACTGCATACATGGTTAAATGGATTTTAGTCAGATCGGTATCTTGACGTCAGAACTCGTAAACAGTAGTAGGGATTTTAGATTTGATACAAAGGTAGACATTCATGCACATCCTGGGTACATAGGTAGACCTTCATGCACATTTGGAAATCATCCATTTTTATGTTTGACATTGTACTAGATACACTTACTGTATTAATAATTAAAACTTCCCCCGGCATGGTTGGAGGGATATCTATCAAACTTGGTACCATTGTAGACCTTCATGCACATCTTGGGTACATAAGTAGACCTGCAGTCACATTGTGGCTAAATAGGTAGACCTTCATGCATGAAGGGAAATCATCCATTTTTCTGCTTAATCATTGTATCACATACTCTTACTGAGTAATATAAACTCTTCCTGTTTTGTTGAATGGATTTTTGTCAGACTTGGTACAAAGGTAGACCTTCATGAATGTGTGTAAAGAGATTATTTGTCTGGCTGCCTGTGAATTGTTTGTCTCACCTTGTCATTGTAACATCTATTACATGGTAGAATGGTTTTCAGTCACTTAGTACAAAGGTAGACCCTGCTACATAAATAGGCATGAATTGAAATTGTCCATCTGGTTTTCCTTCTATCTATCTGATGGTGTGTCTGTTGTAGTTACCTTGTCATCTACACTGCTTCTAAACAGTTGTTAGGATTTTAGTCAGACTATACAAAGGTAGACCTTGATGCATAGATGTGAATATTTAGAGATCATCTGTCAGTGTATCTGTTGCATCTTGTCATAACAATGTATGTGTAATTGCATATATTGAAGTCAAAATTGGTATGAAGGTGGTCTATCATGCATACTTGGCATGAAGAGAGATTTTTCATCCAGCTCTCCTCCTATTTATCTGCCACTGTATCTGTTTCATCAACCTTGTCATCACAGCTCCTCTTTCATGTTGAATGGATTTCTTTCAAAGGTAGACACTCACACGTGGTGCATGACGGTCACCAGTGTGTCTGACTTTGCTGATCAAAATGCTATTAAAAGTGGTAGGTGTTTGATAGAGAGCATTTATTCCTTTCGCAGTACTCAATGAATGATTGCTTTGGATGAAGTTTCACAAACAGTTTGTGATGATATATAGGAAATATTGGACACAGTGTCACAATATGAAAACAGAAAGGGAAGCAAGGTTATGTAACATTATATTGCATTAAGAAATTTCCATGGCTGTCAGATACTCAATATTTGACAGCTCTGGATGGATTAAGCTGTATGTAACTCAAGGCATTTTATAAATATAAATGTCAAAAGTGCCTCATGGAAAAGTTTTACATATACTCTAGATAAGAAATATTGCCAAGCAAGAAATATGTGAACTTGAGTTCAAGTGATCACTATAAGAAAACCAAATTGAAATATTTGCCGAACCATTTCAGTTTGGTTTTCAGTTTGTTTTTTTTTTTTATTTCAGGTTGATGTTTGGTCTTGCGGCATTATCTTGTATGCTCTTCTTTGTGGTACACTGCCATTTGATGATGAACATGTACCATCTCTTTTCAAAAAAATCAAATGTAAGTTTCTGGTCATTTTTCCTTTATGAAGGGTACAGTTGACTTAACTTATACTAGGTAATGTCTCTTTTTACTTGTACTGGAGCACTTTAGAATGGTGTGTATAATGCATGAACATTTTATAATAGTGAAAGAAGTCAGGAGAATTTCTGCAGGAGTAACAGGAATAAGTCATGATAGTTTAGGAGTCAGTCGAGTTCTAGCTTATCTGGAAGCCTCAGAACTTCTAGGGTGTTGGGTAAATGGAAAATTTGGTTAACTGAGATTAGCCTAGCCTGATGGAAAGAATAAAACAAATTTTTTCCGTAATGAAATTAAACATCATGAATATTGATTTCAGAGTGATATGTATGGCAGGGTGTAAAAGTATGCCCAGACCTTCAGTAGAGTTTTGTAACTGATTAGCCTCTGATCTTGGTAGGTTAACTTGATTAAATTCAACCAGATTGATAAATTATACTCTCAAATTCAATGAACTGTATAGCCTTAAGTACATGTAGTATGGAAAATAAAACACGGAATTCCTGACAGATAGTGCAATGCACCATACAACAGATATATTATAGCAGTAATAAGATATAAAAAGTATGTACAAATCTTAGACAGCATTCATTCTCCCAATATATAAAACTTGTTAATTCTCTGGTTAATTCTGTGGCTTAGCTTGAAATTATTTGTTAATTTATTGGAGAAATTGTACAATTCTTGTGTGGCCATTTTTGAAAATGAGGCCTTTTCTTGAATTACAGGTCTACAGATGCAAGCACTTTGGGCTTTTTATAATGCAAAATCTCATACTCTCCAGCATCATGCTTACCCAGCTAAATAAGAGTTGCATGGCACACTGCCAATGTTATTAACCCTTAAGGGATGGGCTAAACACACCCCAGACCAAGTTATACATGTTTTTTCTAATAATTTTTTTTTTTGAAAAATTATAATAGCTCACACAATATCCATATCAGATAAGATGTATTTTTGTCATTTCTCAGCCAGTTCAAGTAACTGTTATGAGATCTCAGTCAGGGATGAGGGAAATTAGAAAAAATGAAAATTCTTGGTCCATAATAATGATGATGGTGGTAAGGTAGGTAAACATCTTAAATAAATTCCATTGATGAAGAAAGTAGACAAATTCTAAATTGGAGAGCTATATTCAGAGAGGACAGATAATGCTACCATTAACTAATGAACACAGACTTGATGCTAAGTTTTTAAACCAAATACAGAGCAGTTTGAATACCCATATTTCCAAGATATGTTTTGAATAATGATTGTGTGCAAATTTATAGAACGAGTAAAAAGATTGATTTAGAGGTTCATCGAAAGGAATTGATTTAAAGGTTCATCAGAAGTAATCAAGAAATTCATTAGGAGTATAGACTAGAAATATGTAGGTTTGTCTTACAGGCACTGAATTAGACAAAGATGAGATGGTTCTCAATCAGATAGCTCCTAGGGACTGAGTAGACAGGATGAAATAGCTGTTTATGATAGATTGTGATAGGATTGGATGGTGAAGAAGAAATATGGTCAAGTCATCAGTAAATCTACATCCTCCTGTCACATCCTTAAAATTTATTCTTGTCTGTTCCAGTATGCTCACATATATGTCCTGCAGTGTGGCACCTTTGTCATTACGTATGATAACCTACTAAGGGATTCACTAATTGATATTAGTACCCAAAGCCAGGAGAAAGAGAAGGTCTGCTCCCTTCCCCCCAAATCCCCTATGTAGGCAGAGCTTTGTCTGCCTCCTCATTGCGTCAGCAGGTGAATTGCCGTAATGAGCAGGTACCTCTAAGATACATCATCGCCTATGTAGTTACCCCAGGTGGGAGGCGACTCCATCCAATTGGGTAGACCTTGTCTCTCGTGGCCTTGTTAGTACCCATCCTAGGCTGCAGCGATATCAATGATGCCAAGCAGGATTTTTCATGATCCCCTTGATAGCATTATAATTCTCAATAATAATAATAATATATATATATTTTTTTGGTCTATCACAGTTATCCTATTTGACTGGGTGGTTGTTATAGTGTGGGGTTCCAGGTTGCATCCTGCCTCCCTGGGAGTCCATCACTTTTATCACTATGTGCACTGTTTCTAGTAGCACACTTTTTTGCATGAGTCCTGGAGCTACTTCGGCATCTAGTTTTTCTGATTCCTTTTCGGGGCTCTTGGGATCGTGCCTAATGTTCCTATAATTATGGGTACAATTTCCACTGGCATATTCCATATTGTTCTTATTTCAATTTTCAGGTCTTGGTACTTGTCAATTTTTTCTCTTTCTCTCATCTACTCTGGTGTCCCATGGTATTGTGACACCAATGAGTGATATTTTCTTCTTGATTTTGTCAATCAACATCATGTCTGGTCTATTGGTACATATTACCCTATCTGTTCTGATACCATAGTCCCAGAGAATCTTTGCCTGATCGTTTGCTATCACTCCCTCAGGTTGGTATTCGTACCATTTATTACTGCAAGCTAGCTGGTGTTTCTTGCACAGGCTACAGTGGAGGGCTTTTGCTACTGAATCATGTCTCTTTTTGTACTGGTTCTGTGCAAGTGCCGGACATTTTCTTGATATGTGGTTTATGGTCTTGTCTTTCATATTGCACTTCCTGCATGTGGGCGGGATGTTATTTCCATCTATTGTTCTTTGGACATATCTGGTTCTTAGGGCCAGATTTGTGCCACTGTTAGCATTCCTTCTGTTTCCTTTGTGAGTTCTCCCCTCTGTAGCCATTGCCATGTTTCATCGCTTGCCAGTTCTTTTGTCTGTCTCATACTGTCCGTGCATTGGTTTGTTGTGCCATTCCTCTTTTCTGTTTTTCATTCTCCTGTCTCTGTATATTTCTGGGTCTTCGTCTACTTTTATCAGTCGTTGTTCCCATGCACTCCTTAGCCACTCGTCTTCACTGGTTTTCAGATGTTGCCCCAGTGTTCTGCTCTTGATGTTCACGTAGTCCTCTATGCTTAGTAGCCCTCTCCCCCTACCTTTTGTGTTATGTATAGTCTGTCTGTATTTGCTCTTGGGTGTATTGTCATGTGTTTTCTAATTTTCTGGTCTATACTGCAGAGTTCAGCCTTCATCCACTCCACTACTCCTGCTCTGTATCTGATTACTGGTACTGCTCATGTGTTTATGGCTTTTGTCATGTTTCTGGTGTTGAGTTTTGAGTATCGCCTTAAGTCTCTGCATATATTCTTTCCTGATTGTGTCCTTCATCTCTTGGTGTTTTATATCCTTTCCTTCTATTATTCCCAGGTATTTGTATCCTGTCTCATCTATGTGTTTGACGCTATTCCCATCTGGTAGCTTTATCCCTTCAGTCCTTGTTACTTTGCCTTTTTGTATGTTGACCAAGGCACATTTTTCTATTCCAAACTCCATCCTGCTGTCCCCAGATACAATCCTTACAGTCTGGATTAGGGTATCTATTTCCTTGATGCGCTTACCATACAGCTTGACGTCGTCCAAGAACATCAGATGGTTAATTCTGTTGCCTCCTTTCTTGAGTTAGTACCCAGCATCCATCTTTTGCAGTACTTTTGTCATGGGAATCATGGGTACTATGAAGAGTAGTGGGGACAGTGAGTTGCCTTGAATGATCCCTCTCCTGATGTTAACCTGTGCTAGTCTTATCCCAGAGCTTATAAGTACTGTGTTCCAGTTGCACATTATATTTTTAAGGAAGCTGATGGTGTTTTCCTCTGCCCCATATATTTTCAGGCATTCTGTTAGCCCCATGTGCAGTATCATGGGTCTCTCTGACATGGTCTTAACCCTCTCGCACTTATGGGGCTTCCTATAGTGCCACCCAGTACGCGACTTATGCCGTGGAGGGAAAAGTGGGGCTCGCGTGAAAAAGTTTCTTTGTAAAAATCGATATGTCCAAACTATAACTGATATAGGCTTCTGGTTTGTTTTATGATGTCAGCAAATGATTGAATTTTTTCCTAAAGTAATCAGAAAATCTTTACAAGGCTTAAAAATAATAAAAAAGACGTGGTGAACGTGAAATATTCAAGGAAAATCGTAGATATTTTTTTGAAATCATGAAAAAATATAATAATTAGGTTTGATGAGTTTATTTTATACGTAAATTGTGTGGAAATGTTTACACTTTCACTTGAAAGCAATCATTTTGCTATAAATGTGTTTGCTAATTAGCTGTTGCTGATTAAAAAATGCAAATTTTTTACAGAGTGCAATTACCAGATTTTCCAACCTACTTATGTTGATGTTTTGTATCGTATCTAAGTAAGAAATAAAGATAGATAAAAGTAAGGGTTGCATTAGAAAGCTGAATAAATTTCTTATAAAACGCACAAAATAAAGATATATGTATTGTTAGAATAAAATTGAGAAATTGTCCTTTGATTATGGACAATCTTTTTTTCTTTTTCTAAGAAAAAATACGGCAACAATTATTATATATAAACGTTGATATTTTTACATTTTGCTGTTCAGCACGGTAAAGTACAAAGAATGGCCGTTCAAATGATATATAATACATGCACATTGAAGTTATTTACAGGTGCACAAACAGGCATACAAAAAATTACCTACGCATGCATGAATTCTGGTCGAACTATGTCTTTCAACTCATATATATACGCTGACATTTTTCGTAATTACTCGGTAATAATGCTAGAAAAAAAGTTAAAACTGCGATGGAAAGCTTAATAAATTTCCTATATATATATTACCTGAAATCAATAGGTGTTCCTAGTAAATAATTGAGCAATTGAAGCTCAAAGACGTAAGTTTTGTTTTTTTCACGTAAAGTCAATTGTTCGCTAAAGGTTTCTATATAGAAACATTGATATTTTTACATTTTGTCATTCAGCACGATAAAGTACAAAGAATGGCCTTTCGAATGATATATACAGTATACCCCCTGTATTCGGGGGGATCCTTACTGCACCCCCTGCGAATAGCTAAAATCCACGAAGACTTACAACCCCTCTAAAAACACTTAGAACTGCCTGTTTTGATAGTTTAAACACAAGAAAAACCCTCTAAAAATGCTTATACCTGAGTATTTTAATAGTTTTAACACAAAAAGTGCATGTAGTCATGAAAATTATATAAAACAGTAATTAGTGAATATTTCTCAGTGAAAAATACCGCGAATGGGCGAATTTTCAGCGAATAATGGGTAGATATGTTCCACAGAGAAATCCGCGAATACGTGAGTCCATGAATTGTGAGAACGCGAATATGGGGTGTTTACTGTAATATATGCACATTGAAGTTATGTACAGATGCACAAACAGGCATACAAAAAATTATTCACGCACTCGTAAACCCTAGGCCAAGCTACGCGGCTCGACTGGGTTCTCGAGTGCTCATATTTACGCTTACATTTTTCGTAATTAATCAGTAATAAATAACGCTAAGAAAAAAGTGAAAATTGCAATGGAAAGTTGAATAAATTTTCTATAAATAGCCCACGTAAAAGCAATGTGTTCCCAGAAAAATTGATCAACTGAAGCTGAAAGACGTAAGTGTTGTTGAAAGACAGAAATATATGTAAAAAAAGTAAATTCTTCACTATTTATCATGTCGAAAAACAATTGAAATATTGTTCAAAATACTCAGCAATCACTTGCAAACACTTTTATAACAATAGCAAAAGCAGAAACACTTCACAAACGCAGATAAATGATGGCAAAGCAAAAAACGTGAGTGCTAAAAAGATGTGCTGAAGTCGGTCAAAATAGGAGGTGCAGTGCTTTAGTTTAGGGAGGACTGCGGCACATGCACGCTACCTATCGGTTTCCTGTTTACGTTTTCTTGTAGGTCCAAGATCTGCCCACACAATAGCGCAGTCCTCGTTTTCTTTGGATGACTCGTTCTTTTTTGTTGAACTTCCCCCAAAAATAATTCGAGGATGACACAGAAATTGCGTCATTGGAGCACTTACAGTAAAAAATTTATTGACGCGGTTTCGTGTCATTGGATCACCAGAGGGTTAAGATATTTTAATGCCACTACAAACGTGGTGGTGTTGTCACTCAACATGAGTGCTTGGAAACCTCTTCTGCTGCAGAATTTTCTAAAACTCATGAGGAACGAGTCACAGGACTTGTTATTAACTAGCTCCACATGTATGCCTCTGGTTATTGGGCACATAAATAAGGTGATGCAGTATAAGCCTTCTCAGGGCTCTGTCCTTTTCCCCTAACCCATAATGCGCCAGTGTAGAGTAGTCCATGCCTGTGGAATTAAAAGATTGCTTACATTGCACCCTGAACTCAGGTAATGGAGGAACTATATTGGGTGCATTCTCCTGCAAATGACACAATGGTTTATTATACTCTTAGTTAGTTGCCTTATCTTTGGGATCCAGATCTCCTGTCTGACACTCGCCACAGTTGCATTTACACCCATATGAGCATTAGCATTATGATTTTCTTTAATAATTGCTTGAGCATCATAGCAGTTCTTCAGCAGTAGTATAGGAAACTTAGCAGGTTCGGGTAACTGTGCGTGTTCTAGTCTACCCTTGCACTTTATTACCCCGTTATCCAGGTAAAGATTCAACTGGTGTATGAGAGCTAGTTTTGGTTTTCTTACCCCCTTCATCAAACTCTCGCATTCCTCCTGGAAAAATTCCCTCTGTATGATGGCACTAGTCTTATTCTTTGCCTCTTGGAGTTCTTCCAAGGTCAGTTCAACATGCTTCTTCATGTTGGTTGAACTCCTACAATTAATAAAAAATTGTAGGATCCACACTGTGGTCTTATAGACCTTTTTAACCTTGCTGAATCTCTCCCAATTCAGCAAGCAAGTATTACCATTCAGGTTGCCCCCTAGTATTGACCAAAATGTTCTCTGTTCTCTTACCTACCCCTCCCCCCTTAATGAGAGACTGCTGTGATGTAGTCACATGGTTCCAGCATGGACTATTCTTTTTCATGCTTTAGATTTGTGACGGGCAAGGGGCTCTCAAATGAGGGGAAATCGTTCCCCCCATATGACTCCAAATGTATCTCTGTCCTCTTTTTCTTCTTCTCCTTTTTTCCTTCTTCCTCCAGCTTATTTTTTTCAGCTTCCTTCCATCTTTCTATCCACCCTCTATGACTACCATTTCTAGTTTTTTTTTTTTTTAACTCTTTGGCTTACATAGTTTGGATATTTCCACCTTTATTAAATTTCCTGTCTGTGTGAAAGGAAAGGGCATCATACCTTGGATTGGGGTTCATGTTTGAAGCTAAATGTGGGAACTGTGATTGGGAGCGCCACCCAACCCGATGATGTTTGGACCTGGAGGGTGTCAGTATGATGTCATATTGACATCCTTTAGGCGGAACTATCCCTGAGATCAGCCCATGGATTCCAGGGGTGGGCTATTATTAGGGGTAGGACTCCCGGCATATTTTCCGGTAAGCCCACCAACATAGAGCGGGATGATTGTATTCTAGTAATAGCCTCGGTCCCAACAAGTGGGTTAAGCTTACACTTGTGCCTCTCTGATATGTTGGTGCTATCCCTTTTTCGGTAGGGTAAGGGGTGGACATCTGGGAGTCAGTTTCTACTGGTGTTGTTAGCTGAGAATAGGGCCCCTTGAAAAATCAATGGTCCTCATTAGTGTTCACCAGCAGTGTAAAAAAAAATAAATTTTTAACTTCAATTTTTTAGTAATAGCATGGACAGTCCCATTTCTACTGTTTGTTAGCTGAAATTAGTACCCACCAGCAGTGTAAAAAAAAAAATTTTTAACAAATGACAGTCCCCAGAAATTAGTACCCCTGGGCCCAATGACAGTCAGACCGGTTGTGACCCAATGCCAGGCAAGAAGGAATACGGCCAGGAATCCCCAACAAAAGCATCTGGTTCCAGTATTGTCACACTGGAACCATTTGCAATAAAGAAAAGCAAGAAGTATGAAATAGTTCCTGGGGTCTTTGTACCCAACTCATATGATAAATATCTTTATTAGGGGTAGGACTCCCGGCATATTTTCCGGTAAGCCCACCAACATAGAGCGGGGATGATTGTATTCTAGTAATAGCCTCGGTCCCAACAAGCGGGTTAAGCTTACACTTGTGCCTCTCTGATATGTTGGTGCTATCCCTTTTTCGGTAGGGTAAGGGGTGGACATCTGGGAGTCAGTTTCTACTGGTGTTGTTAGCTGAGAATAGGGCCCCTTGAAAAATCAATGGTCCTCATTAGTGTTCACCAGCAGTGTAAAAAAAATTTTTAACTTCAATTTTTTCATGGACAGTCCCCATGTTGAAATTAGTACCCCTGGGCCAAATGACAGTCAGACCCGGTTGACGACCCAATGCCAGGCAAGAAGGAATACGGCCAGGAATCCCCAACAAAAAGCATCTGGTTCCAGTATTGTCACACTGGAACCATTTGCAATAAAGAAAAGCAAGAAGTATGAAATAGTTCCTGGGGTCTTTGTACCCAACTCATATGAAAAATATCTAAATCTGAAGCTTAATGGTGACAATATTGATATTTTTGAGGTAAACAAGGAAATTGTAAAATGCTATGGCAGACAACCAAAAATATCCCCTCGGAACAGTAATATGCTCCTGGTAGAGAGTATCTCCCCAGAGGAAAGCATGAAGTTGATGAGTTTGTCGGCCCTTGCTGGAGTTACGGTTGAATGCACTCCCCACTCCAGCTTGAACTCCAGCAATTGTTTGATATATGCCCTGCAGCTAATGGGTTTCTCTGAGGAGAAACTTGCAAATGAATTGAAAGATCAGGGTGTAATTAAGGTGGACAGGATCACAAAGAAGGTGGATGGTGATCGGATACCTCAACCTACCTTAATATTGACATTCAATACTCTAAGACTCCTAGAGTATGTCTCTGCAGCCTGGCATAGATACAAAATAAAACAGTACATCCCGAGGCCCAAAAGGTGTTGCCACTGCCAACGTTTTGGACACACCCTTGAGACTTGCTGGTCCAAAATACAAGAAAATCCTGCAGTTTGTGTCAACTGTGGAGATGATGAGCATTGTATGTGCACCAGGCAACCTAAATGTGTTCACTGTGGTGAGGGACATGCATCATCTCAACAGTGATATATATTTATTTGAAAAAGAAATTCAGGCATTAAGAGTGATGGAAAGGACAGCTTTTAAGGAAGCAATAGAGAGAGAGAGCAAAAGCTAAGATTGTAAGACCAGGTCTAAGTTTTGCCTCAGTAGTAGCAAAACTAAGAAACCAGCAGAAAGAGACAAATAAACTAACCAATAGGAAGCACAAAGGTAGTCAAAAAAAGAATCGCTGAAAAGACGCCTAACAGATTCATCATAATCTATTGAAGATGGTAATGCAAAGACAAGGTGCAGTAGAACGAACAAGGAAGACGTGAACATAGAGCCCAGAAAAATTGAAGTATCAGTTGAGACACACCCTCCACCATCTGCCTCTTTGGAGGCGGGGCCAGCAAGTGTTGGTCTGGTGCCAGCTCGTGTTGGTGCCAACTCCTCTTTGGAGGACAAACCAGCAGATGCTGATCCCCCGGCACCAGTCCTTGCTGGTGCTTCTGCCTCTTTAGAGGCAGAGCTGGCTACTGCCAGCAATAGCAAGACAGTTGAGGTGGTCTCTTTAAGAGAAGAAACCAAAAAACCCCTCAGTGTCAAAGACACTGAAGGAAAGGACGTTGGCTCTTTCAAGGTAGTTATTCCCCCCCAAGGAGCCAACAAAACTGCCCACTAAATTGCCTCCCCCAAGTAGAAAAAAAGAACTCTCTCAATCTTGTAAAAAGGAACCATACTGATGATCCCAGACGGAAATAAATTCACTTCCGTAATTCAGTGGAACTTTCAGGGACTCCGAGCAAAGTATGAGGAAGTGAAGCTTTTACTCTATGAGCATTCTCCTGTAGGGATGTTTGCTGGAGACCATGCTAGGTGAATGTACCCCTTGTCCTAGGGAATATGTTCACTTCAGAACTGAATTTCATTTGGAAGTGGGAAATCACGGTGGATCCCTCATTTACATCCGTCGAGATACTCCAGACTACCAGGTAAAACTAAATACTCCACTTCAAGCTGTGGCTGTATGGATTAATTTAAGAAGGCAATATACTATATGTTCCCTTTACATTCCACCCAATAGTCATGTCTCCCAAGAGGACTTGATATCCTTAATGTGGCAACTACCAGAGCCATTTCCTTGGTGACTTCAACAGCAGACATCCAATCTGAGGAGATGTAACATCAAACCCAAAAGGGAATATGATGGCATCTATTATAGAAAATGAAGGTATAGGCCTTCTTAATACTGGAGAACCTACCATTATCACATTCATACTGGCACTGTCTCCTGCATTGACCTTTCAATTTGTAGCTCCAATTGCAGTGGTGATTTTAATTGGAGAACAAGTGATGATTGGCATACCAGTGACCATTCTCCAATTATAATGAGCACCAATGATGGTCCACCTATCCCAAGGTCACCACAATGGTGTGTAGAGAAAGCAAATTGGAAAAAATTCAAAGATTTGAGCGAGTTGGAAGGGGATGCTAAAGGTTTCCCAAGTGTAGATGATGCCATCGATCTACTCAATGGAACTTTCCATACTGCAGGCTTACATTCAATTCCTCGAACTAAAGGACTTTTCAGGAGACGGCCAGTTCCATGGTGGTCAGAAGAATTAAGGCTGCTATATCGAGCTACAAGGTCAACATTGACCAGGTGCCGTAGACATCGCACCGTGGACAATGTCATCACATATAAACAGTGTAGGGCACGATTTTGAAAAGCTATGAAAGCTGCCAGAAGACAAGCACAAGCATGGGCAGGATATGTATCCTCTATTAACAGCAGAACACCAGTCTGCAGCATTTGGAAGGAAATAAGAAAAATTCAGGGTAAATTTACACCCAATCCTCCTCCAGTACTTAAAGTAAATAATAATGTCACTGATGCCACAAAAGTTAGTAATATATTTTCTGAACACCTTGCTCAAGCCTCTGAAAATCAGATAGTTCCCCAGGACATCATTTCAGAATGATGGAGGATCAACAGGTACTTGACTTTTCACCTAACAAAACTGAACCTTACAATATGCATTTTTCTGAAAGGAAATTTGACTCTGCTTTAGCTAGGAGCAAGAACACTGCCCTTGGCCCAGATGAGATTCCTTGCGAAATGTTTAAACACATTTCAAGGAACACAAAACTTTTTATAATCAGTATTATCAATAGAATATGGGATGAAAGCAGCTACCCTAGCATATGGGAATTGGCAACCATGTTACCATCCTTAAGCCTGGAAAAGATCTTCTGTATGCCGCAAGTTACTGCCCAATTGCGTTAACTTGCTGTTTGTGTAAATTAATGGAAAAAATGGTAAATGTAAGGCTGATGTGGTATTTAGAGCACAAAAATATTTTAACACCTCAGTGTGGCTTTCAAAAAATGCACTCTACACTGGATATCTTACTGCAACTTGAAACCTCTGTCTGTGAAGTATTTGCCTCCAAACAACACCACGTGACATTTTTTTTTTTATATAGAAAAGGCATATGACTCTGCCTGGAGACATGGAATTCTCAAGACAATGAGTGGTCTACGAGGAAAATTACCTATATTTGTCAGATCATTTTTACATTGTAGGTATTTTAAAGTTAAAGTTGGCAGTACAGTACTTTATCAGAGAAAAGGTGCCAAGAAGGTGTTCCCCAGGGCAGCGTTCTTAGTGTAACACTTTTTGCTCTGGCTGTAAACAGTGTCACAACTGTTATTCCAAGAGAGGTCTTAAACATGTTATTTGTGGATGACCTGTCAATATCCTTTGCTGCTACCCGGATGACTGTAGCCGAAAGAAAGTTACAATTAATGATAAATAAAATAGCAAGTTGGGCTGAGAAACAGGGTTTTAAAATCTCTGTAAGCAAGACTACTGCTGTCCACTTCTGCCAGATCAGGGGAGTACATCCTGATCCAGACCTCTATTTGTATGGCCGTAGAATCCCATGTGTAGAACAAGTGCGTTTCTTAGGCCTAGTTTTTGATAGCAGAATGACTTGGGTCCCCCATATCAAACATACAAAAACAAATTGCCTAGAAGCTCTACACCTCTTGAAGGTGCTGTCTCACACCAGTTGGGGAGCTGATAGAAATGTTATACTAAAGCTTCACAAAACCTTAATCATGTCAAAGCTGTCATATGGTTGTGAAGTATATTCTTCAGCTTCATCTAACTTAAAAATTTTAGATTCTGTTCATCATTCAGGTATTCGTATAGCCACAGGAGCTTTCTGTTCTTCACCAGTATCTAGTTTGCTAGTTGATATAGGAGAAATGCCCCTTGAACTCTATCGCCAGTCATCATTACTTCGATACTGGTTTAGAGTGCAGAGACTTCCCAAATCTCTGGCATTTGCTGTGGCAAACAGAAATATTTTTAACGGTTTTTATGAAAGTCATCCGAGGTATCCTACTCCTTTTAGCTATAGAATTAAAAAGATTTTAGAGGATACAAATATTAGAAAAATACCCGTACTTCCTTTTGTGTATCCCATTTCTCCTGTCTGGAAGTTACCTGCTCTGAAATTCTGCAGGTACTTCAATGGAGCAAAGAGGGATAAAGCTGGTGAGGAAATGAGGGCAACATTTTTAGAGCATGCATCAGAGCATATAGATACAAGATTTATATATACTGATGGTTCCCAAATCCAATGCTGGCATTGGTTATGGAGTTTTTAGTGGATCTCTTAACCGAAGAGGTGCTCTTCCTTCAGTTGCTTCAAACTTACAGCTGAGCTGTATGGCATCTTAGTAGCACTGGAACATATTGCAACACTCCCAGTGTCTAGCTACACAATATTTTGTGACTCTAAAAGTGCCTTACAGTCCCTGGAAGTCTTCAGTACTGATCATCCCGTAGTATTGAAGATCTTGCAGTGGATCTTCTTGCACCATTATAGAGAAGCATTGTTTCTTTTTGTTGGGGTCCTGCCCATATGAACATATCGGGAAATGAAGAGGCAGAACAGCTAGACAAACTAGCAGCATAAACTTTGAAACCGAGAAAATGTCCTGTTCCATATTGTGATACATTCCATGATATATGGAAATCCATCCAGCATTTATGGGCACAACAGTGGGACAGAGTAGACCCCAATAAAATGAAAGAAATCACTAGTAAGGCACACCCTTGGAAATATGACCTAATACCAAGGAAGTGGGAGGTTGTATTGTGTAGATTACTTATTGGCCATACACGTTTAACTCAGCCATGTGATGAATGGGGAGAATGAGCCCTTCTGTGACGATTGCTTAGTTTTGCTGACAGTTAGGCATTTGCTGGTTGAGTGTCCCAGTCTAGTGGAATTTAGGAATCTTTTTTTTTATCATATAGCAGTGAAGCAGGTGGTAATTATAGCATGTCAAAACTTTTGGGAGAAAGTATATGTATTAATAACGTTATCTCTTCTATCAATGAAGCTGGTATTCTCAAATATATTTGACGGCTGTGCTGTCTCAGTATACTCAATTTTTTTTTTTTTAAGTTATACTGTTTTTATTGGATCAGATTTATTAATAGTTCTTTTTAGCAAAATTTTATTTTTAATTTTGTTTAACATATTATAAAAGTGAAAAGATCACATTTAGTATTCGGCTTCAGTGACCCTGGTAGTTGTGATGCCAGATAACCTACAATCAGTCAATCAATTCTTCCCTACCCTGCACAAGTGATCCACCAACCCATGACCTAACTTCTTCTTTATCTTCAGCTTTTCCCATCTTTATATGGGGTCGCTGTTTGTTATTAGTCTTCTCCATCTTCTGCGATCATGCAGCATTACATCACTCACGTTCTTCTCCTGCATGTCCCTGTTAATTGTGTGTCTCCATCTCATTCTTGGTCTACCTCTCCTCCTTGTTCCAGGCACTTCCATATTCATGGTTCTTTTACATACAGAATCATCCTCTCTTCTCATAACATGTCCAAACCATTGTAATCGTCTCTGTTGCAGTTTCTTTGAGATTTCTGTAACTTTCACCGTCCCTCTTATGAAGTCATTCCTTATCCTGTCTCTTCTTGTCACTCCGCACATCCAACGCAGCATTCTCATTTCTGCCACTTCCATTTTTCTCTCTTGTGCTTTCTTCATAGGCCATGTTTCACAACTATACATTAACGCAGGTCTGACAATGCTCTTGTACATTTTTCCCTTCATCTTTACATTAAATGTTTTGTCACATAACACACCTGATGTTTTCCTCCAATTGCACCAAGCTGATTGTATTCTGTGATTCACTTCCTCCTCCATCCCTCCACAATCAGTGACACACAACCCAAGGTACTTAAAGGATGTAGCTCTTTTTACTTCTGCCTGCTCTAAGTTGATGCTTCCCTCTTGGTCTCCTCCATTCATCCACATATATTCCGTTTTTCCTCTGCTTATCTTTAGGCCTCTGTCCTCCAATGCACTTCTCCACAACTCCAATTTCCTGTCTGCTTCTTCCTTACTGGTGGTCACTAGCACTATGTCATCTGCAAAGAGTACACTCCAAGGCACCTGATCTTTCACTCCAGACACTATCACATCCATTACCATATCAAAAATATAGGGACTCATGGCAGAACCTTGGTGGAGTCCCACTTTCACCTCAAACTTGTCTGTTGTACCCACTGAGCTTCTTACCTGTGTTGTTGCTTCTCTATACATATCATTTACAATCCTCACATATTTTTCTGAGACCTTTTTCCCTCATGCACCTCCACACTTCTTGCCTAGGCACTCGATCATATGCTTTCTCAAGATCTATAAATACAAGATGTAGTTCCTTTCCTTTTTCTCTATATTTTTCCATTACTTGTCGCAATACAAAGATGGCATCTGTTGTCCCTTTTCCTGGCATGAACCCAAACTGTTCGTCACTTACAGATGTTTCAGCCTTAGCCTTGCCTCTATTATTCTTTCATAGATTTTCATGGTATGTGCCATCAGCTTTATGCCCCAATAGTTGGCACAATCTTGGATGTCCCCTTTTTCTTTGTAAATGGGGACTAGCAGGCTGTTTCTCCAGGTGTCGGGTATCTTGTCCTGCTGGTAGATCTTATTGAACAAGTCCCACAAGATGTCAATTCCCTCCTCTCCTAAGCACCTCCACACCTCGACTGGTATTCCATCTGGTCCCACTGCTTTACCTTTCTTCATTTTACTTATTGCCCGCCTCACTTCTCTCTGACTAATCCTGGGAACTTCTCTTTCATTTGCTACTCCATCCTCAATGATATTCCTGGGATTTTCTTCATTTAGAAGATTTTCAAAATACTCTCTCCATCTACTTTTAATTTCCTCCTCTTTTGTTAGAACCTTACCATTTCCATCTTTAATTTGCTTAATGTGTGTGAGGTCTTTTGTTGCTTTGTCTCTGGCTTTGGCTATCCTGTGGATGTTTCTTTGGCCTCCAGTGTCAACATTCTCATACAAATCATTAAAAGCAGCAGCCTTGGCTCTGGCAACTTGTTGTTTTGCAACTTTCTTTGTTTCTTTTGATATTTGGTCACTTTCTTCTGTTTTGTGTTTATCATAGTTCTTTTGGGATTCTTTCTTTTTCTTGATCTTGTCTTGTGTGTCTTTATTCCACCACCAGCTTTCTTTATCTTTTGGGGGACCTTTGCCTGATGTTTTGCCTAAAATTTCCTCCCCATACCTTAGGATCACATTGCTGTTAAACTCCCACCAATCATTTACATCATCTTCCAACTTTATTTCTCTCATGACCTAACATGACCTATCTATTGGGCAAGAGCAATTTTTTAACGAAGGGCCCCCCTCCCACCAGAAAGAAATATCCAAGATCATTTCTGTCCTTTTCTCACTTGTCAACTAGTCACTGGGATTATCATCTGTAGGCACATAGGACAAGACCACCTCTGGAATTAAAGAGTTTATTTCCTGCACTGTATTTTTCACAAATACAGGGAGAACACTTTTCGATAATAGCCAACTTAGGGCAACTTTCCTCTCCGACCAAACGAACAGTTCTACAAACTCATCCTCAAAGGATTCTTTAATAAATTTGGCCATTCTTGCTGCTAGCAACAATGCCATCAACTCAAGTTTTGGAACAGTTAATTCTTTAATGGGCGCTACTCTTGCCTTTGCCATCATTAAATAAGTTTTCATTCTTAACTCTATAGGCTACACAATCATATGCTAACTCACTGGCATCGCAGGATATGTGTAAGGAGTCCCCCATTCCTAGGCTAGTATTCCTGGGAAAGGAAATATCAAGACATTTTTCCAAGTCTTCAGATAACTCAGCCCATTGTTTCTGTAATGGGCCTGGGAGTTGTTCATCCCAATCCAGTTGTTGCTTCCACAAATTCTGCAGGTATATCCTTGCCCAAAAACTGCAATAAAACTTTGAGTAGGTCAGCTGTTATATATGGTCCCGTCCACAAACAATCATTCAAGCTTAACCCTCTTTTCCCCTGTCTAACTGAACAGTCAGCTACTACTAATAGGGATTGTTGCACTGTCCTTTTTAACGCCATAATGTGCCGAGAAATGACAGTCTTCCTCTTGGTTAAAATAGTCCACTCTACAATCTCCTTTCCTCCTGATCCTTCAGGATTTTCTGGTAGTGTTCTAGATACTGAGTGTCCTTCTGAAACTTGATATTGTTGTTTTAATCTATTCAAAGCCAACCCAAAGTTGGAAGTTAATTTCCTTTTATTGCCTTGCCAAGGCAGTGCCACAACATACTGTTTGTCAATTTCAGATTAAGTTATAGTACTCTCAAGAGTTCTATAATACTTGCCATTCCTATTCTGTTATTTCACTGCAGTCTATACCTAAATGATGTAAACTCCATAAAGTTCAAGATCTTCGTTTGGATCCTTTAAATGAGAAGCCCCTTCAGCGGTAGTTATGTTGTTGGTTTCCACTGCCAGTTTTAAAATGGAAACATGAGTCTCCTTGGTGGGAGGAGAACTACATGTTCTGGTTACCACGTTACCAAATATGGTTGGTAGCAATACTAAATTTTCAAATTTCCTATTCCCGGGATGTAAGATGTTGTACACATTGTCAACCCCTATTAACAATTCTATAAACAATTCTATAGGCAATTGTTTCTCTATGGACAGATCAAAATCTTTATCAGCCAAGCTGATTTTCGTTCTACACAACGACTTTAAGTTTTTCTTAACGTCAAATTTCTTTGTATATTCTGGTAGCTCGTCTACCACTATACAGTCCATATTTATTAACCTACCCTGGTGAGGTACAGCAATGTTCACCATTCCATATTCCTTAACTGGTGTAGAAGTTAAGTAACCTCTCAATGATATATTTTCAACTCCCTTGCTTTTATAGTGGAGTCCCTCAAGAGCAGATTTCTTTATAAATGATCTTTTGGCACAGGTATCTAACAATCCTCTTTTTCGGACAATGTGACCTCTTTTACCCTTTGGGTTATTGTGGCTGTAGGTAAGATTGACTTCCTAGTCGTCTTATTTTCTTGCCCGGTATTCGTCAAAGAGAGGGTTCCAACTTGTACCCCACCTACCTTAGATTTATTTGGTTGGTTTTGATTGCATATAGCACTATGATGTCTAACAGTGCAGACGTTATTACAACTTTGCCTGTCACAGTTGGAATTGAAGTATTTATTGGATGCCCATATGAAAGACAAACCCAGAGTTCTGAGCCGTTCTATCTTTCCTCCTCTGGTTACATAGGATTTACAATGTGTCCATATATGATGTGTTTATCTTTTCTTTAGACCTTACTGATGTTTTTTTATCTCACAGATTGCCCATATTCCACTGTGAAAGCAGATACCGTTGTTAATGTATTAGCTTTTACTGGTTCAGTATGTGGAAAAGTTCTCAAATTGTGTATTTCTTCAAGCTATTTTATATAGGTGTCAAATTTAAACCAGTCTTCCCACCGTTTTATTATTTCACTTACACTACTAGGTAGTTTGGTGTAGAACAAGATGGTATACAATTCACTCAATTTCAGCTGTTCATTCGCCAGTGATCTTATGCAGCGTTTGAATTGTGCTCTTAAAACCTTGTAGTGATTCTGCATCTGCCTTGGGAGTCTCCATTTGTAAGTTTTCTAACTAAACACAACTTGATTTTGTCTTTTCTGCCATAGGTCTCTTTTAACAAGTTCACTGCTTGTAAATATTTATCACATTCTAATTTAAAACCAGATATTAGTTCCAGAGCCTCACCTTCCAATAGGCCCTGTAAATAAGAAAACTTCTGTATTTTCTCAAAATCAGTATGTTGGTGTACTGGTACTCCATAAAGTTCCCAAAATGAATTCCATTCCGGTACATCATGGAAATGTTTGAGGTCTAATTTGGGTAACTTCACAGTAGCTTTAACAGGCAATATTGGTGCACTAGGTTCACCTCTTAAAGCTAGAACACTCATGTTGGAGGAGTTTAGTCTATGAATTTCAGTGCCTACCTTTAGGCTGTATTCAGCTTGATTCATAATTTGGTCAGGTTGTCCTCCAGGATCTGTTAGATCCAATATTTCATTATCCAGTTCATGGATTTTCTGCAAATATTCCATCAAGGAGTCTCTCTGTGAAGAAATACTATTGTTATCACCTGCATCAGTAGTGGTTTCAACCTTTTTTGACCAGTTAGTTATCATGGACTTAAACCCCCGTCTCCTCTTTAATTCTTCCAGGTCTGACATGTTAGACTATAATTTACCAACACCAAATATACAAGTTCTTAATTACTAAAAGAGTGTACAAACTGCCAGCTCCAAAAAATATATATACTGCACTACCAAATATAATATTCAAAAGTTGGCCACACCTCTTCAAATCAATCATTGGTAGATCACTACTGGTTATATTATATATATGTGCCCTTGACTACACACAAATATACAATATAAACATTGGGTTTTATTTCAAATTAAATTTCACTTAAGTATCTTATCCATTTCGGGCTAGGCTAACATGTGACCAATTCTAAAATGGCTGCCACCATCAGCCGGTCACGTGTTTATCTTTATTGCCAAGTATCACAACAGTCCTTAAAATTTCATAAACTGTAACTATACAGATCACTGCTGTAACAATCAATCACTGCAATCCTGGTCACAACACCAGTTTATTCTGACTCATTAAGAATAAATAGAGCATTTCAAATCGTAAGTGTTATCGTATAGCCTGAACTATTTGAAATGTATTAACCTAATCATAGCCTAAGTCTTATACTACGACACCAAGGTTACTTCCGTCATATGCTATTCCAAATTGCAATTAAATTACTGCATTGCGCTGTATATATTAATTTAAAACATAAGTGATATAAATTTGCTGTAGGCGCATTCAATGTTCCTAGCTTGAATTACAGTAGAATGAGAGTGGCATGAGCACAATCTCTACTTCGTAACCCTCGTCCAAAGCACTCCTCAAGAAATTCTCCTTACATTTAGATATGTCCTAAAGGAATTTCCCTAAATGAAATTTAGGATGGAAAGGAATACTTATGTGGATTTGAAGGCACCGACAACTATGGCTGCGTTCCCTTTTCTTGAGTCCCTACTAATTTGTACTATGGTACACTGCACCAAGGCTGTGCCAAGACTGCCTCTTGCAACCGTCGCTGACCAACATCAAATGTTTGTCTAACTACCGGACAAACAACCGATGCTGGTAGTTAAGCACTATTACACGTATAGTTACAATTAAATACATGAAACAGCCAAAACAACGCTTTTCATTACTAAATACAAACACAACAAAACTTAATATCCTTCTACATAATACGCATTTCCACTTTACGTAAATTTAAAAAGAAAATACATAAAACCGTACCACAACTTGCGGAAAAGTACAATCTCTCATCGAAGTTTTGACAGCTGCATAGAATTTTCTTGTTGGTTCCAAAGAGTTTGTTCTGTTGGTATCTTTTATTCTTGTTTATGTACCATTAGATCTTATGTGCTTTGGCTTTAAGCCTCTGTTTTATATCTATTGTGCTGGTTAGTCCCTTCTGTACTTTGTATTTCTCATTCAGTTCCTCTCTTGTTTTCTTGTTTCTTAGCCTCTTTTCTGCCATCTCTCAGTTTACTCAAGTCAGATCTCATTGCCACAATTTGTTTTTTCAGGCACCTTTTCCAAAATGGTTGCTGTCTTGGTTTCTGTTGGGTTGGGTGTGATAGTGGTGTTGGTGTTTGTATCCCCATGAGTTCTACTACTAGTCTTGCTCCTGCATATGCCAGGTTATTTGTGTCTGTGATACTGATGGTGTGGATTAGTCTCATTATTTCATTGACTTCACTTGCATTTTCCCTTAGTTTCTTTGTTTTGTAGGCTTTCATGGAGGCGATCTTTATTCTTTCTGTATCTGGTTTCATCCATTGTCTGATCTTTTCCACCCATTCCGACCTCTCTGTTACATCTTCGGTGTTTTCTCATGTGTCGTTGTTTGGTAGCTCATCATTCCTGTCATTTTCTGTGCCATTCTCTCTTAGTTCGTCTTCTTGTCCTTCATTGCTGGGCTTTATTTCTCTTTCCAGTTCCCCTCTTGCTGTTGTGGAGAGCCAGTTCTTTTTCTTTATGTTCCTTACTTGGTCTGCCAGCCTCTGTTCTGTTTGGCGGGTGTTATTTCCTCTCATTCTAGATGTTGCCCAGTCGTCTTCTGTATCCTCTTTCTGTCAGGTTGCTTCTGATGTAGCATCTTCATATTTCCTCATTTTCTTCTCTTGTCCATTTCTTCTTTTGGTTTGCCTCTGTAGCTCCAGTCTCTAGTTGCTGGTTACTGTCATTGTGGTCAGTTGCTGGATAACGACCTCCAGATGCCTGACCGTCCTCCCCGTCAATTGGGTCGTATATCTGGCTGCCGGACGAAGCTCCTCTGTTGCCAGAGGTTACATTTATTCTTTCATTTCTTTCTATTATTGCTGAGTTTTGCTATTTAACCCATAGCTGGACCATTAGTAGACTGAGGAAATTATAGTAAAGATCCTCTCTGAAGGAATCAACGCCAAGGAGAGTGGTCACCCATCCAACGACTAACCAGCCCCAGTGTTGCTTAACCTGTCCATTGATGAGCTAAACCACTCTACCATGGCGCCCATAGTAATTATTATTATTATTATTATAATTTATTATTATTATTATTTGGTGGAGGTTTCATCACAACTTCCACAGCAGTTGTTGGGACTAAGTTGTTAGCTTGAATTTCTTCCATTTTCTTGATATTCGTATTGTTTCTACTTTACAAATAATTCAGTGTATGTAATTCATCCACTTAATGAACCAGTCTATAGCTCATTTGTTAAGTTAAGTATACCTTAGTTTTACCAGACCACTGAGCTGATTAACAGCTCTCCTAGGGCTGGCCCGAAGGATTAGACTTATTTTACGTGGCTAAGAACCAATTGGTTACTTAGCAACGGGACCTACAGCTTTTTGTTAAACTTACATCTATTCAGGGTGGGAATACAAAAAGACAATCCATTTTGTTTTACCTCGGGTTTCGACACTATGGTCTTCTATTTGCAGCAAGTCAGGAGCAGTCACTAGAAGTAGAATTCAGATGAAAAGCATTGATACCTCATTTCCCTCAATTGTTAGAGGTGTAAAGGTCAATGCCATTGTTTTATTTCAGTTAATGTAACCCATTGCTATTTTTCTTTTTTATTTATATCATACAGCACCCTAAACAGCGCTCGTATACTTGCTTGCTGCAAATAGAAGGTAAGGGTAGGAGTCAAGATTTTGAGGGCAAGCTTTTATTTACTTTCTTAATATCAGTCAAATGAACTCGATTTATATTGATATGCATGGAAAGGAAAATATATTGAAGTCAGTTTGAATAAGGAACATGTTGTTATAATCATTGTATTTTAATAAACATGTTTTAGATGTACAAGTAAAATGTCTAACACTATATATAATTTATTTACAAAATGTCTTAATCATTACTCTCAAGGACGAGGTCATCATCCCCTTCCTCATCTTCACTAGCAATGTCAATGATGACTGGTTCCATGCTCTCATGGATATTGTCCGTGATTGTCTCACAGCTCCTGCCCACACTTCTGGGGTGGCCAAGTAACCATTACCTACTATAGAAATAATTACCTCTTCACACTATAGTAAATCTTGCCATGGGTCTTCTCGCTTGTACACAAAGTGGCAAGCCATAGCACAAATGCAGTCTTGCAATCACGGGGGCAATTCCTTATCCTGCTGGCCATTATCGAATTTGTTGAAACCTTGACTGTGTAAGCATATCCATTCGCCGCCTACTTGGTGGATGGGCGGAGCCTCATGACGTCACATTGTTTGTGATTTTCTCGGTTCCGGCATTGACTTCATTTTACTGTATAAATATCGAAACTATGAAGCTTAGGTACTTAATAATACTTGCAAAAATTAGGTAGGGTTATAAAGTATACACTTGCCAACTTTCACCTTTATCCGATGCTTTGATAAAAAGTTGCCAAAAATCTGTTTCATCGGCTCTGAATCCCTTAGTATCTGAATATTATGATTTTTTTTTTATGGGTAAACTGCATTAATATCTTTATTATGACCTTTTTACTCATAATCTTTTATTCGCTCTTCATACTTTCATATCTTATAGATTTTGTGATTAGGTTTAAAACAAATATATTTATTGTAGAAATTGCTTTCATTTTCAGCTGGTGTGTTCCAGATTCCTGATTATTTAAATCAGAGTGTCGTACGTCTCCTCCTCCACATGCTTATGGTAGATCCTATGAAAAGAGCCACAGTCGATGATATTAAGTAAGTCTGCAGTTGCAAAAATTTTCCAACTTTGCATATTTTATCATTGTTTTGACTCATTCTCAAGTTTCCTCCTTAGAAGTGATTGGCCACAAAGCAATGCTTATTTGTCATGCTAGTCCTAGGAGTAGTCCTAATTCATATCCAGTAATTATCACTTAAAACACCATGGCTGTGAAATGGAAATAAAGGGCTCTGCAGATTTTGGAAGAAAACAGAGACTTTTTGTATGGTATAGCTTAACCTAGGCTATCCTGGTATCCCTCTCTAAATCCAAGTGAGTGTACCTGTATTGTTTGCAATCTATACAAGTAATTATTTAACTATACAAGGATTTGTAAATAGGCAGACTGAAAACTTTCTTATCAAGCTTTGTACACTCGGCAAGAAAAGTGAAGATACAGTTTTCTTTAGATTTCGTTCATCGAATCTTAATTTTTTTCTTACAGAAAAAACATAATCTCGGTAAATTTACTCTAGAATATGAAAATACAATGCAAATTATATCATATATGTTAAATCTGTAAAACAAAAACGTTCAGATACTTAAAAACACCATGCATGTCCGAAGTAATCAGAATTTCTCAGATGACTTCGTTCATAGAGACCTAAAAGATAGTGTGTGGATATCTCGGTGTAGTACTGTTTATCAGAACGGCAATATTTACTCGTTTTCCGTTATGGACAGGCTTATTATTGCATCATCATACGAGGTAATGATAATTTCTGTAATTTTTACACATTCATATTTGTATTTCACGGTGTTGACTTCAAAAGTCAACTGGAATTAATGGCAGTAAATGTTGCGACAGCTACGGTAAGTTGACCAAATCTATTTAAATCCAAGAGGCGTTCTCTATGATGTGTGGCGACTTCGGCGGAAAACACAAGTAACTGGACATTTCTTGACGTTGCCATAGTTTCTCTCTCTCTCTCTCTCTCTCTCTCTCTCTCTCTCTCTCTCTCTCCATTGCAAAAACATACTATACAAATATAGTATCGTTCAATCTCTAAAAGAAAAAAAAGTAATGAAATGAGTAGCTCTACATATAGGCCTAGGCTTATATAACAGCAACTCTCTCTCTCTCTCTCTCTCTCTCTCTCTCTCTCTCTCTCTCTCTCTCTCTCTCTCTCTCTCTCTCTAACATTGCATTGCATTCGTTCCTTTATTGTTCCCCCACTTTTTCCTTTGACATTGCTCAAATTTAACTCTTGATTTCACTATGGAAGATCGCGTTTCCGATTATGTTCCGTTCATTGTGGTGTCATAAATTCATTTGTGTAAGGTTAACTGGTAGGTTATGCTCAGAACTGTCGCTGCAAATTACAAGTTGAACGAATACTGTAAAGCTTACTACTGCATTTAAGTATCAATGATGTCAGAATCGTAGAATATGATTGAAAGTTATAGACACACTAAGACTGAAGCTCCTCCCCTTTCTAAAGTTGCCAGATGTTGCATTATTGAGCAATATATGTCCGAAGATTTAAAAAAACTGTATCTTCACTTTTCTTGCCGAGTGTACATTACCAGTTAAACTGGAAATAACTGTGTACCATTCAACAAAGTTTACCCCTACACTGACCAGAAAAGAACAGAGTAGCACCTCAGCCTAAGACTAGGGGTCTGGCCTTTCTGTTAAGTGAAGTCTGTTAAGTAATGAAGACACTGTATTACAGCCTGCACTTGAAAATTTTCTAGCTGTCGTACAGCAGTTCCACATATTTCCTAACCAAAACTAACCTGTACTTTACACTGAACTTTAAGAGATATATCTAAATATGCATCACATTTTTCCCTATGGTAGCATAGGAAAAAATAATCATAATATGGTAGCTGATTACAAAAGTCTGCCAAGTTGAGGTTTGTCAAGTTGAGGTGCTACTGTAGTAGGCATTGAGCTGAATACTGCTCTCCGGTGTGGATATCTGCTTCTACTGGAGATGTATCTCCTTTAGATATGATGGTTTGTGGTTGTAGGTTTCCATTTCCTAACACTAGCAATTATGACTTGAACCATCGATGGATGATCTCTTGTTTGTAAATTTTTTGTAAGTTGTATTATAACAGATCTTTCACATAAACAATTGATCCCTGATCCTCTTTTCCTGTTGAGAGCAACCAGATTTGCTGAACAGCAGTATCAGTGTGCAGATAGTGTGCCTTGCTGTCCAACTTATCAGTTCCAGAGGTCCTTTATTCCTCACACCATTGGACTGTGGAACAGTCTCCCTGAGGATGTCTTGAAATTGGAACTCTAAAAGTTCAAGTGAAGATGCAATGCATTAGTACTTTAAAACCATTTGCTTTGTGTTTTAATAATTTACTTATGTTTTTATTTATATGTTTATTTATTTCTTAATTTATTTTATCTTTTCTACTAACTGATCTATTCTTTTTGTATTCCCATTACCTTTTGTTACTTCTTTCTAATGAACACCATCTTTTGTGGAAGCTTAAATTTCAAGTCAGTGGCCCCTGTGGGCTTGTTCTATATGAATAGGGTTCATGTTCAGAAGAACAATAACAGTGAATCTGATCCTTATAAGAATGTGAAATTAAGTCTGTTGTGTCAGATGCCTTAAGACCAAATTTTTAGGGTTTTTCACTGAAGCTTTCATATTTTTGGTGTGTCAGTATCAGTGACCTATAAAAAAACCAAGGCAAAAGCTATTACTTTGTTTTATGAAGTTTTTGATATAAGATTATAATTTTTGGTATCAAATATGCCATTATTCTGCTGTATAGCATTCATAATGAAAGTTTTTATATAAGTAACTTACCCAGTAACTACATAGCTATTAGTTTCTTTTAACTGCGGGAGTTCTGAATTTGAAATTTGTGGTAACGCGCTATTGTTCTAGTGTAGGTAACTAGACCCCACCCACTGCTGGGGAAGAACAAGTACAATAGTGCCGAAGAGCCCAATTTGTTTTTGCCGGTCAACAACTGTACACGGTTGGTTGAGCAGCTCTGATTTGAATATCGCCGGATGGTAGTATCTTTTGCCTTTGGTGAAGTATTCATTCATGTTGGCAGCATGCTATTTATTAGCTTAGTTAGTTTATTATTCAGACTTGTGACTTATTGTGACTTAGTATGTCATATTCTAGTGTGTCTGGTATTAGGTATTGCAGCAAAGGCTGTAGTACTAGACGTACTTCTGCTAAGTATGACTCGCACTCCTTGTGTTGCCATTGTAGAGGACAAATTTGCTCGTTTGAACTTAAAAGTGACGAATGCAAAGACTGGGATCAGGTTAAATGGAAAGTTTTGGAAACATCTAGATTGACTCCAAAGAGACAGACAGAGAAAGGTGGCTGCTAGAGCTAAGGCTGAAGGTTTAGCTAGTCAGGTTTCTACTCTGAAATCTTATACTTGCTTCTCAACCTGTGCTTTCTACACCTCTATCTGTGCTCTCCCCGATCACCAGCCCTCTGACTTTTCCTCAAGACTCAGTCACCTGGCTCCCGTTTTTCCGAACCCAATACCATCGCCAGCCTAGAAGCTAGAATTGACCAAAAGTTTGGTCTTGTGTGCTAACACTGGGCCCTTAATGGATCAGGTAAGTGTAATTAGTGTTGGTGCAAGTGCAGCGCAAGTGGAGGAGGTGACTACTCATCCCACCGATGCTCCTAGGCAAAGGTCAATGTTAGACTCCCCCAAACTTGAGAGGAAGCAAACCGAAAGTCCAAGGGAGGTCGGTGAGGTTTGCCCATGGGTAGTTGCCCACCCAGGACTTGGTGGATCACCATTGGAAAGGTGTTGATATGGATGTGTATGCTCTGTCATCCAGTGATTCAGACAGCAGTGCGGACGAGGCCGTGAACGTTTTTCAAAAGTGTCAAGGCCATTGAAAAGGCATGATCCTTCTGCTGAGTGCGCTTCCCGCTCCCACGTAAGAATCCCAGTGAACAAGAGCACAGTCCTCTTGCCTCCTGCAGCTTTTGGGTTAGTCCTGAGCAGGTTGTGCATAACACTTTGGTGATGGAGAGCCAGTCTTTGATGCGGCATTCCTCATCCAGGTTATCAGAGCCCCCATCGGCTGAAAGTGTCCGAACGTGCAGTGTCAAGGTGTTCTGTGTCCAAATGCCCAGTGTCCAAACGCCTAACTTCCAGTACGTATTGGCTTGCGCATGACACTTCGATGACAGTGAGCTGGCCTTTGGCACAGCATTCCTCATCCAAGCTGTCTGAGTGTCCAGAAGCCAAGCGCATGGTTTCCGAACTTGCAGTGTCTGACCGTTCTATGTTGAAGCGCCCAACATCCGAACTGCCTCCCCGTTGCAACAGCAGCCTTTTCGAGGCAGAAGAACCAAATTTCAGCCTGCCCGCGTTCGAATCTGCAATCAGTCCAGCCAACCAAGAAGTCGTCCTCCAAACCAGCCTATCGCAAGTGAGGAGTCAGGCCTCTCCAGGTTTGGGACAAATGGGAAGCCAGGAATGCAGAACCCTGAGTATTAATAGTCCTACAAGAGGGTTATGCCATCCCGTTCAGGGAAAAACCTCCTTTGAGATCCTTGCCCATTAGCTAAACAGCCTACTCGGAAGGCTCAGAGAGGTTTTTGGCCTTGAAGGAAGAAGTATTGTCGCTACTCAGGAAAAAAAGTACAGTAAACCCCCTGTATTCGCGTTCTCATGGTTCGCGGACTCACACATTCGCTGGTTTCTCTGTGGAACATATCTAGCCATCATTCATGAAAATTACGCCCATTCATGCGGTATTTTTCACTGAAAAATATTCACTAATTACTGTATTTTCATATAATTTTCATGAATAAATGCACTTTTTATGATAAAACTATTAAAATACTCAGGTATAAGCATTTTTACAGGGTTTTTCTTGGTTTAAGCTATCAAAATGGGCAGTTCTAAGTGTTTTTAGAGGGGTTTTAAGCATTCGCGGATTTGACCTATTCGCGGGGGGGTGTGGGACGCATCCCCCGCGAATACGGGGGGTTCACTGTGAGCACATAGTGGTTTTACAACCGTCTGTTCGTCGTCCCCAAGGTGTTGGAAGGTTGGAGACCAGTACAGACGTCAGTGCGTTGAACTTTTTGTGCAGACCACCAAGTTCAAAATGGAAACTAACCGTTCAGTCCTGTCAGCCATTCATCAGGGAGACTGAATGGTAACGATCGACATGGAGGATGCGTACTTCCATGTCCCAGTACATCCGGACTACAGGAAGTATCTGCAGTTCATATTCCAGGGCAGGTTCCTTCAGTTCAGGGCTCTCTGTTTCAGTATCTCTACAGCTTTGCAAGTATTCACCTGTGTTCTCGCCCCTGTAGCAAGATTGCTCCATCTCATGGGGATCAGTGTCTGTTTATATCTGGATGACTGGCTACTATGCTCCCCATCAAAGAAAAGATGCATGTAGGCCTTCAAAAGACTCACTATTAGCCCAAGAGTTGGGTCTTTTAATCTATGTTCAGAAATCCCAATTTACTCCGACAGTCGATTCTCTATTGGGGAATGAGGATTGGTGCTCCGATTTTTCGGGCTTTTCTGTCCCACGAAAGGATTCAAGACTGCCTGAAGAAAGTAAGAAAGTTCATATCTCGCCCATCATGCACAGCCAATTAGTGGATGAGTCTGTTGGGCACTCTTTCGTTCATCGAGAAGTTTGTGCCTTCAGGAAGGTTACACACACGAGTCCTACAATTCGTCCTAAAGGTCAGTTGGCAGGGGAAAACTCTTCCAGACTCCTTCATGTTCTGCATCACTCCTGAGATCAAGGCGGATCTTCGTTGGTGACTTGCAGAGGAGAGGTTCTCAGTAGCAAAGTCATTGCGCTGAACCCCGACCTAACGTTGCACTCAGACACGTTGGATCTGGTTTGGCGGCGCTTTTGAACGAAATGGAAATATCTGGGAAGTGGTCGTCAGAAGAGAAGAAATTACTTATAAATGTAAGGGAACTGAAGGCGATTCATTTGGCCCTTCAGCATTTTGCGACAGAGACTTGCAGCAAGACAATCACAGTCCACATGGACAACAAGACCTCATTGGCCTACATCAGAAATCAGGGAGGGACTCGTTCCTTCTCCCTTTATGAAGCGGCCAAGGATCTTCTTCTCTGGGCCAAGATCAACCGTACCAGGATAACTAGTAGCTACATCCAGGGAAAGTTAAACACTCTGGCGGATGAGTTAAGTCGCTGCAAACAGGTCCTTCCGACGGAATGGACACTGAATCCACAGGTGTGCACTGACCTGTGGAAACAGTGGGGAAAACCGTCGGTAGACCTGTTTGCGATGTGGAGGAACCATCACCTCCCCATCTTTGGCATGGCCGACGAATGCCATGCTTCGGTACTAGTCAGACTTAGATGTCTACGCCTTCCCACCGTTCAGCATTGTGAGAGAAGTCGTTTCCTAAACAAGTTCATGACCCACACCGTGTCCATGACGTTTGTAGCTCCATTTTGGCCACAGAAGGAGTGGTTCCTGGACCTTCTCAGTCTCGTAATAGACTTCCCCAGACTCTATCGCAGAAAATAAGCCTTCTAAAGCAGTCTCACTTCCATCACTTCCAAGTAGGCTTATCCACTCTAGCTTGGACAGGCTTCAGACTGTCAGGGAACTTGTCAGAGTGAAGGGCTTTTCAAGAAAAGCTGCAGAAGCAATTGCCAATGCAAACAGTTTTCCGCTAATGTCTGCCAGGCGAAGTGGACAATCTGTTGTGACTGGTGCTGAAGACACGGCGCATCGTCTTGTAAAATCTCCGTAGCATAGATGGCTGATTTTTTAATATTTCTGAGGTCTTCTCGAGGCTTGGCCACCTCTACAATCAGAGGTTATAGATCTATGCTAAACTCTGTGTTTTGGCATATAAGTCTTGATTTGTCTGCTAATCAAGAAATAAGCGATCTAATTAAGTCCCTAGATACTTCTGAGCAAGAGAAGTCTATGTCAGTCGCCTGGAATCTAGATGTCATGCTCAAATGGCTCTCTGCCCCTTCATGCTTTATTGCTGAGAAATTTAACCAGAAAGACTCTCTTTTTAGTTGCTTTAGCTACGGCAAAGAGGATCAGAAAATTACACACCTTTAGTAAGCAAGTGGGTTTTTCACAAGATGTGGTCTGCTCATTCACACTTGGATTCCTGGCAAAGAACGAAACCCCTTCCAACCCTTGGCCTCATTCAAGAGCTTGTTAGAAATCCTTGGGCCAGCAGACCAGGAGAGAACTCTTTGCCCAGTTAGAGCTCTTAAGCACAACTTGGATAGGACCAAGGGGATTAGAGGTCCCTCTCAGAATCTACGGTGTTCGGTAAAAATGCCTCATGACCATTATCTAAGAATACCTAGGCCTTCTTTTTAAAGAGTGTTATTTCCGAGTCACACTTGAAGATTCAAGAAGACGACCTCTCTGTTTTTAAAGTAAAAGCTCAAGAGATTAGAGCAGTTGCCACTTTGGTGGCTTTCAAGAAGAACCTGTCACTCTCCACAATTCTCCAGTCAACTTACTGGAAGTCAGAATCAGTGTTTGCCTCCCATTATTTGCACGATGTGGAGACAGTCTATAATAATTGCAGTATGTTAGGCCCATTGGCTGTGGCTGGCATGGTATTGGGGGAAGAAGGATAGGGGACTCCATCTAATCCTCTATCTTTCTCGCCTTGTTAAAGAATGCCGAGTTTTGGGATGCCTGGTGGTGCTGTGTACCAGGAGTACCCACTAGTCCTTGGTTTTTAATGGTTGTGTGATGGTTTTAATATTGTGTGGCAATGAAATCCTGGTTGTATTTATTTTACTGCGCCCAGGACAAGGGCATTTATTTTGTAAGACCTTGTCCATCTTTGGGGTACTCCTCGACGGCAAAATTCTCCCACGGAAGAAAGAGACAACTCTTGGCTTTACTGCCGCATCACTGCAGGTTTAAGATAAGCGCCAACCAGAGGCAGTATCTTCCTGCTGCAGCTCTCTTACCAGGTGAAGTTACAACAAGCACTACAACAATGCTAGCTACCTTTCTATTTCAAATTCATCTCTTTTATCGAGTGTTTTTGGATGGAAAATGCCCATGCTTCCCACCTCCTGTCAATGTGGGATTCAGCTTTGTAGTTGCTTGGTAAGTTACTTATATAAAAATGAAGTTTCTGTAATAAGGTTTTATATATGAAAAACTTATAGGTCACAGATATTGTATGAATTACAATACACAGTAGATGTTTGATTAATAAGTGTGGCTAAAGGCATTGGAAGAACCTTGACAGGATATTTAGCTGTTGTCTGTCGCGCATCCTAATTATGAAAACTGCATATGTGTGAAACACGTCAGATATTCTAGAGATGTGAGAACATCCCTGCCTAGCGACAAGACTTTGTGAGTGCATTCACCAGAAATGTCCACGTTCTGGAAAATGCGTTCATACGTTTTTTTTTTGGGGGGCAGAGTCCCAGGGTGTGAAGAAATTAGTTGTCACACAAATGGTGAACATTGTTGTTTGGAGGTAGGAAACATTTTAGATTTCCTGAACTGTAGATTGTTCTTTTCATTTAACATATATCTCATTTGAATTTAACCATCTTTACATTGTGTATACTTTATAAGTAACATGGGAGGAATTCCCATACCCTTATTTTTATGCATTTGTTTAATAAGGGTTTTATTTGACTTCTTCAGATGTTTCGTTGAGTAAGAGGTTACAATCCACTCGTTGGGAATGTACTGGACTTTAACTTATTTTGACCTATTATGGGAAAACTAGTAAAGAAAATAATTAGTTGAATATGATGGACTGTAATATGTTTGATCATTTGGTGAACATTAGTATTCCATTTTATTTCATCTCTTGTTTCTTGCAATCCAGTTATGTTAGATTTTTGTCAAATAAATTATTTTGGGTAACGCTTGTTTCGCTGTTGAGAGAGAGAGAGAGAGAGAGAGAGAGAGAGAGAGAGAGAGAGAGAGAGAGAGAGAGACTCTGTGTAACATATATACCAAGTAACTACATGATCAAAGCCCTCCCACCTCACTTCTCATGGACATAGGGCACAAACGAATTGGGCTCTTCAGCACTGTTGTACCTATTATTCCCCGGTAGTGGGCGGGGTCTAGTTACGTACACTAAAACAATAGCACGTTACTGCGAATTTCAAATTTAGAACTGCCGCAGTTAAATGAAACTTAATAGCTATGTAGTTACTTGGTAAGTATATATAAAACTTTATTTTATCATAAAAACAGTTGAAGTAATTAGAACATTATCTAGTATGGTGATGTATGTTTGTTTATCAGATTAGTTAATCCTCTACTCAAGAAGTTTTTAATTTTTTAGGTTTCCAGATTGCAAACACCAATTTTCTTGTTGATGCACTGGAAGTGTATGAAAATTCTGATATGATGAGTTCCATTTGTTGAGTGTTTATGATGAATGTATTGAGTTTCGGTGATTAGAAGCTTGAATTTATCAAGGTGTGTTTTTTGTAAGATTGTTAAAATTATATTTTGTTTCACATGAGTTTTTCTTTTCTAGGAAGCATGAGTGGTTCCAAAGAGACTTGCCTGCATATCTTTTCCCTCCACCTTATGATCTTGATAGTTCAGTTATTGACCAAGATGCTATCAGTGAAGTTTGTGAGGTAAGTTAGATCTTTTAAAAATGCTAAATTTATGTGATTTTTACTACTATTACTACTACATGGTGATGTTACAGTCCATTTTCCTAGTATGCAAAGTTCATAATATGGGAGGTATTATCAGAATTGTGAATTGGTTAATAATATTCAAAATGTATCCAAAGTGTAGTATATGAACTTGTCTTTGAAAAATTATAAGAAGCATAATTTGCAAACTTTCTCATGGTAGGAACAAGTTTTATCCTAGGCTTTTGGAGAGAAATTATTTATTACTACAGTAATTGTGATAAAATTTGGTAATGTATACACTCTTATAATGTTTGATATTTAAAGACCAATTTTATGGCCTAAAATTTTTGGGTTGAATGTTACATGAGGCATAGTTTTGGAAAAGTGCAAGATTTTGGGACTAGGCTAAGCCTAGGCTTTGGATTTCCTGACAACAGAAGTCAACAAAGTAGCATGTCCTTCCACAGAAGTTGACGAACAATTTTTTTTTTGTAGAATAAAGACAATAAATACAAATGTTTTACTATCTGAGAATCTTTTATTACTGCCATGTTGTTTCTATATTTATGGCTGTTTTAGTCTGTAATAAGTGTAGCCTACATTTTTCAAATATAAACAAGTATTAGCTGCCATTTGTATTTCATCTGGTAAAAGGATGTGGTAAACTCAGAAACTTAGTCATGCAATACATGTAATGAAAAAAACAAACAATGGTGAATTGAATATCATAAAATAGAAAGTGATTAAAGAATAGAAATGTATGATGATTATACTGTTCACTAGTTACTGTACATTGGTTGCTTGGCAAGCTTTTGGTAGTTATGACAAAACGATTGTAAACAAAGAAGGTCGGAAGTTTTTTTCCTTTTGTTAATATAGTTAATTTTAATGTTTTGAAATGAGTATATATATACTGATTTTTTTTATACATTTTATAGGCATATTCTAAGCTTTTAGTTTCTTAGTTTAACTCAAATTTTAGATGTCAGATTCTTAGACTAGGCTACTGTACTGACTGCTAACAAAGCCTAGACTGCCATCATGTTTTGATTCCAAATATCAAGAAGCATAGCCTTGGCTTATTGCCAGAATCAAAGCTCGATCATTACATGGAGTATATGTTAAAATCCTAATATGTAGTAAAAAAATTTGGTGTCGAACTTTACATGGAGTTGAAAATTGCATGAGTATATACGGTATATCATCTGACTAGATTTTTTTCAGCTTTTAATTTTATGAACTTTTTCAAACTTATTATTATGCAGTGCAATACATGAAAAATTTCTCGTTAGAGCATCAAAATACATTGAATTGCTTACTGTGATGCACAGTACTACATGTACTGCCTTAAATGAACTGAAACGGTTGTGTGAATGTCTGTCAGTCGTAGGGTGGAACCAAAACCAGTCTGTCACAACCCATAGGCCAAACTTATATATTGTAGCTCTCCTTATAGGGCATGCTATGAATTTCCTTGACCTTTGTTGTTGGGGACTTTTGGAAGGGGTGGGGGAGAATGGGAAGCAGCTTATAATACTAGCAAGTATGGTATATTATTGTAAGTAAAATTTAGAGATTTTCATAATATCTTGCATTGTGAGTCACGAGAAATGTATCCCCATTATCAAACCTATTAATTTCATTTTTAAAGATTATTTCTGTTTTAGAAGACTGCTTTAATTTTGCAGTGGAACCAGTCTGCCAAATTTTCGTCACTTTGTAGCAGACTTTACTGCAATTTTAACTGATCAATCTCAGCAGTTGGTATGGAAAACCTGTTGTTACTGTGGACTTTCACTGTGGTTGTTTTCATTAATGGGGAATTTTACTATATTTATCATAAACGACATAGGCGAATTACTGCTGAGTGTGCACAAGACTCTCTTTATTATAAGTACCATGTTCTGCATATACAGTAGGTGTAAGTTTTTAGTTACATATTAAAGGTAAATTATATTTTTCTTGTGCTGAATAATCTGTCCTGCTCTTTGTGTAATTAAGGACTGGGTTTATTTTACACATATTTGTATACATTTATTTGTTTTTGACCATGTACTGTACATTTATTTTCTTATAAATATTATTCCAGATCTGTAAAATCTTAGTATTTGAGGTATTCTGTCAACCATATTTTTGCTTATTAGGGCAATGGACTGTATTTCTTGTAACCTTTAATTATTATCATATATTTTAAAAGGAAGAACAAAATCCAAAAATGTATTTTGAAATTAGAATTTGATTTTTTGGTAGTTTTGCATAAAAAATATTAAAATCCTCAGATTGGAATTTAAGGAAGGAGAAAGTAAATTGGGTGAAGGCTAAATTCTTGTGCCTTGAGACATGTTAACATTATGGTATAATTTTAATTTATATTTTCATTTTACACAGAAATTCCAAGTGGAAACTTCAGAAGTACAGGATGCCCTTTTGTCAGAAGACCCACACAATCAGCTGAAGATTGCCTACAATCTTATTGTTGATAACAAGAGATTTGCAGATGCTAATGCATTGTATAGGTAAGTTATCTGACGTAAGTCTTTATTTCCTGAAGCAATTGGGATGCCTTGTTGAGTGTTCATGGTCATTGATAGTTATCCTAGAGTTAGGAGGCAGTTAGGCACTTCAAGAATGAATGTGGTACATTACTCCAAACTGTGGCATGTTTGTTCATACACAGAACAAACCTTTAGTCTTAACATAAGGGAAAGGTTCTCTAGCACCAGCTGAAGTCCAGTTAAAAAAAGTTGCAAGGAAGTTTGTGGCATCAGGAGATGGGCAAGATGGAGGTATGTAGTTAGGAGGAGCTGACCTCCTACAACCCATCACTGGAAGATAGTGTCAGTTTTTCTCTGACCGCCTTTGTAGGTGGAAGCTTTTTTGCTTTCTCTCCTAAAAGCCAGTTATTTTGCCACTTCTTGCCTGCATTCGCCATTGGATTCTGCTAATCCTTTTGAGTTTTTGTGTTTCATCGTGACTTTGTTTTTGTGTGTTCATACTGTGAGTATCCAATCTCACAACCTGCCTAGACCTGTTAAACTCCAGAGAAAATGCCTTGGTGTTGATAACAATCCTTGTTCCTGATTCTTGCCTTCCTTTGCGAAAGGCCCACATTCTACTTGTCCTAGATGTAGAGTTAACTTCTCCAGCGTAAGTAACCCTTGCCCTGAATATGTTGATTGGCCCCCTGAGCATTGGAAGAGTTTTGGTAAGAGGAGGAATCATAGAAGGAAGTCCGCGCAGCCATCTTGGGATAATTTTCAATCCTTGATGGTGGCCTCCATGTCTTTCCCTTTTAGATCTTCCTCTGCCTTTCCAAGATCTTCTAATGCTGCTGCTTCTTCCATGGAAGATTTTACTCCCTCTCATTCTCCTAATGCTTTGGCACTGGAAGATTCATATGGGGGTGCAGGAGATCTTGTAATTGATGTGGATGCCCCTGCTCCTGTTGAGGGGGGAGGAGACAACCCCCCCCCCCAAGAGGTTAGAGGCTGCCCCTCCTTGTTCTGTGTTTTCAGGTGGTGATGCCCAGAAGTTGTTGGACTGTTGGAGCTCCATAGGCCTACCAGGCGTACCAACCCTTTCCAGCCTAGTGTCCCATTGTTTATCCTCTCGCACTCCAGTTTCATCCACCATGACAGTTTCCCAGTGTACTGTCTCAGTGATGTCGTTTCATTTCACTTCTGCCAGCGCTTTCCCCATGTTAGCCTCCTCCCAGTTGTCTTCGTCTTTTGCTCCATCGATTCCTGAGAAACTTTGAAGGAAGAGAGACTTTGTAGCCCCTCTATGCAAGAAGATTTTTGGTTCTTCCTCAGGTTCTTGTACTACTACTCATGTGACTTGTCATTTGATTTTCCCTTGATGCTCCACAGTCCCACTTTGCTGCTAAGGCACACATACTCGTTCCTTTGACTGCTTCCACTGCACCTCGACCAGCTGATGATGTTACAGCTGTCAACTCTATAGTTTGAGCTCTCAATCAGAGGGTCTCTCCTCCCCATCCTGCTCCAGCTTCAAGTACCACAACAGTCTCTAGGAAGGACGACAAGGCCCCCATCAAAGAGATCTAAACTGCCATCTCATTCTCATTCAGATTCTCCACGCCACTGTTCCCGATCAAGTTCTCCTAAGAAGTTTTGTGTTCAGTGCTCTCACTCACATGGACGTGATCATGATTCATGCTCTCGTTCACATGAATGTGATTATGCGACATGCAATAAGAGTCACTCAAGTACTTGATGCGCTCCTGCTCGCACGGACATGACCATGCTACACGTTTATCCAAGTCGTGCACTTCATAATGAGAAATCACATCCTACATCCCCTTACACGCAGCATTCCTGTTCACACGCCCATGCCAGAGATACACACTCTCGTCGCACGTACATGACAGAGATACATGCTCTCATTGGTAATACATGACCAGTCTTCATGTTGGAGGAGTTCTTCACGGCATTGTAACCCGTCACGATGTCGACCATTCCAATGTAATTCTCATTCCCGCTCACAAGGGCGTGACAAAAATCAAGACAATGTTCCGTTGACTTATAGAGATTTACAGGCTCCCAAGAAAGTCTTAAGCCCTGAAAGAGCTTATGCTCCGGTTATTAATCAGGGTATTTTAGAACCTAGAGGCCAGGAAGTAGAGTATGCAGCCCATCAAGGGTTTTCTCTTCCTGTGCTACCATCAAGAGTTCTTCTTTTCCCATGCTGATATATTTGACTTAATTTGTGGTTGCAGTGGATAACTCGAGAGCCGGTAGCATCCACCTCTGACTTGTCTTCGGTATTGATGTCTTGCTAGGCTGTAAGAAGGAAGCGAAGACTCCCCTAGCATTGCCTTGCTCCAAGCTTGGAAGGGAAATTCTCATGCAAGTCAATTCCCTTATCTCAGGACAGAATAACTCCGTGTGATCCAGTAGATCGTTCAAATTGTTACCTCCACCTATGCCACGACATAAACAGTTTTATGCCACTATACTGGACATATTACAGCAAAGGCACGTCGACCCAGACATTGTTTGGTTAGGCACAGGGGTATCCTTGGACCAAGTTAAGGTAAAGGGCACTTCCTTTACTTATCAAGAATCAGCAGCTTTGGAAGCATCTGCTTCATCAGCCTTTCAGGCTGTTTTTTGGCTAGACCTATGGTCGTCGGCAGTGGCAAAGATGTGTCTACTGCTATGGCCAAATCTTAAGACAGTGCAGCCTTCCGTAGGTTATTACAATCTGGAGGTAAAACCATCATATACCTGTCCCATCCAAGGGCTAATATGTGGACCAACTGTTCTGCTTAAGAGATTCTGCCCTTTCCCAATTTTCGAAGTTTGTCAGTACGGATTCAGTGTTAGCTTTAAGAAATAGGGATAGTCTAACTTTTACAACTCTATTCCCAAGAGACCAGCTAGACACTGCAATAGATGGTACATCAAGCTGTCTCCAAATCTTCCATTTCTTCTCGGGCTAGCACTTCCAAACCAAGACTTCAAAGCTTCCTCTTGCTACTCACCAAAGAATACTTAAGCTGTGACAACCTTCTCCTACCACTTCTAAGAAATCTCAGGAATGTCCCTTTCAGTCCTGCTCTTCCAGGCCTGGAAGAGAAGGCAGAGGCAGGGGCCAGAGGAGGAAGATGATAGGAAGGGTGTCCCTCCCCACTTGCTGCCATCGGTGGGGGTTGCCTGGCGAGGCACTGGGCAACTTGGCAGCAGTTCGGGGTGGATACCTCGGTAGTAGCTGTCCTGTGGGTAGGGTATCTTCTACCCTTCGAGTTTCCTCCCCCACTGTCTGGGTGTCCACTTCATCAATCAACTTGTTCTCCAGGATCACCGAAATATCTGGCTCTTCAAGGTGAGGTGAAGAAAATTATGGAAAAAGGAACTGTGGAGATAGTGAAGGTCAACTCTCCAGGTTTTTACAGCTGCATCTTTCTGGTTCCCAAGGCCACAGGGGACTGGAGACCAGTTATAGACCTGTCGACCCTCAACCTCTACAGCAGAAAGAGATAATTCAGGATGGAGACTCCCCAAACAGCTCTCCAAGCCATCAGAGAGAATGACTTCATGCTAACGATGGACGTGAAGGATGCCTATTTCCAAATTCCAGTATGTTAATATTCCCGGAAGTGTCTTTGCTTCAGTCTGGGTGTAGTAGTTTATCAATTCAAGGTCCTGTGCTTTGGTCTGTCAACAGCCCCACAAGTCTTCACCAGAGTCTTCACCTTAGTCTCGACACGGGCACACACCCAAGGAATTCAGATCCTAAGATACCTCAACGACTGGATGGTCCTAACAGATTCTCGGGTAAAGTTGATTCAACACAGAGAAACTTCTCCAATTTTGTCACGGCTTAGGCATCGTGGTAAATCTGGAAAAGTCAAACCTCTCTCCAAGTCAGAGGCTACTTTACCTAGGGATGGTAATAAACATGATAGTTACGAGAGTTTTCCTTAAGCAGCGTCTAGAGAAGTTCAGGAATTATTCCCATCTCTTCTTCTCCAAGAAGAAGCAACCCGCTTGTCAGTGGCAGGTCATTCTACGCAGGCTTCCTGTTGTCTTTAGAGAAGCTAGTCCCTCACAGTCGAATTCATGTTTGGTCCCTCCAGTGGAGACTGAAAGAGTTTGGTCCCCAGCAAAGGATCCTCCCTTGTTCAAAGTTCCATTATCTGAAGAAGTGAGAAAAGACTCCTAGTGGCTGAACAACAGGAACCTGACAATAGGAGTGCCCCTGCACTCTCCTCCTGCGGAGATTCTACTATTCACGGATGCCTCTCACGAAGGATGGGGAGCACACTTGGAGGATCTACTAACATTAAGAGAGTGGGACCACCAAAGACAAATCGCTCCATATCGACGTTGTGGAGTTGAAAGCAACCTTCCTAGCACTTGAGGAATTTCAAGACAAGGTGACAGGACATGCCATGGTTCTAATGTCCGACAACACTACAGTGGTAGCTTATGTCAACAAACGGGGGCTAGTGTCGTGTCATCTTTATGACCTGACAGTACAGCTGCACCAGTGGGCAGTCTCTCAACTGGTAGTTGTTTCAGCTAGTCACATCCCAGGCAAGAAGAACAAAGTGGTCACTACATCAAGAGGTGGAGTAAAGGTTTTTTCTTCTATGGGGAAGGTCGTCAATAGACTTGTTTGTGATGAGACACAACATAAAGCTAGAGTTTTTTTGTTCGGTCATTCCAGATCCCTGGGCAGTGGCGGAGGACTCCCTTCTGGGACAATCTGGACTTTTACACCTTCCCTTCCTTTTCCCTCAGCTGTCAGGTCATCAAAAGAGTAGATTTCCCAGAGCAACAGAATGACCCTTGTAGCTCCCATGTGGCTGCGTCTTCCAGCCTTACTGACAGAAGCACCAAGAGAGATTCCTCCTTGGCACAACCTTCTGTGTCAACCACACATCGAGATTTCACCAGTTGGCAGGGCCCCTCTCTTTTCATGGCTGGAGACTATCCAGTATCTCTTGCGAGTGAGAGGCTTTTCTTGCAGAGCAGCAAAAGAGATGTCAGGCTACCTCAGGAAGTCTTCTACAGCCATGTACCAGGGAAAGTGGACCATCTACTGTGATTGGTGCTGTCAACATGGGGGTCTCTCCAGTCATAACTACTACTCAACAAGCAGTAGACTTCTTCATTTTCCTTCACAAGGAGAAACTTCTTTCAATATCTGCAATCAAGGGTTACAGGGCTGCTGTAGGCTTAGTTCTACATCTCAAAGATGTGAATTTATCCTCTTCACGGGAGATTTCTGTGCTTCTCAAGAATTTCGAGCAGTCCTGTTCTGAGAGACCTTAAACCTCCAAATTGGGACCTAATGTTGGTGTTAAGCAGTCAGACACATAGTCCATATGAACCCTTAATAGCTTCTTGAGACAGGAATTTAACTCTCAAAGCTGTTTACCTTTTGGCTTTGGCATCTTCCAAAAGAGTGAGCGAACTACATGGACTATCCTTTAATGTTAAACACAGGAGGGGTTGGGGGTCATTAGCCTTCAATTTGTCCCAGAATTTGTGTCTAAAACCCAGAATCCCTCAGTTCATGATGGATTCAAGATGTTCTCAATCCCCTCTCTAACGGATTTTTTTGGTAATGACCCAGACGAGTTACTTTTAATGTCCCGTTAAGGCACTGCGTAACTACCTGAAAAGGACTCAACACCTCAGACTGGGTTGTCAAAGACTTTTTGTTAGTACAGGCCGGATCAAGAAAGAAGTGTCCAAGAATACTGTCTCCTTTTGGTTTCAAGAAGTAAAAAGACAAGCTTACTCTTCTTCAAATCCAGAAGCCAATCTGGTGCGTGCAAGAGCACATGATGTCAGGGGACTAGGACTTCCCATCGTATTTAAAAAAAACCTGTCAATTCAAAGGATATTGAAGGCTGGTAGTTGGCTTCACCAAACCACCTTCACATCATTCTCTCTGCGGGATGTTGCCCACAGGTCCTTGGACACTTTACTTGGGTCTGGTGGTGGCTGCTCAATAAGTTGTATAGCTCATCCAATGCCCCTAGTGGGACAGTTTGTATCTAACCTAAGATGATTGGTTTTGAAAGTGAGAATGTTTGGTTTGACTGGTCTACTCCCTCTTCCTTCTCTACTGGCAGGCAGTGGAGGGAATTTAGCCATTATGCACTGGAACCGGTCAGATACAGATGAGTGTTGAGCCCTTTCCACTAGTTTTGACTGATTGTTCATACACAATATAAACTGCCTTGGAAGCAAGTCCCTTCCTCTCTCTTACAAGGGGAGAGAGGAAATAACGACAAGGCTGGTGGCTAACTTAGTGCTGTTGTCTCCAACAGTTTAGTTCTTTATCTCAGTTGAGGCACAGGAGTTCCATTTAGTCTCTTTACCCAGATGTCTGACTGACAAGTAACCCTTACTTGACAGCTCATAAGCTTAGACTTCTTCCTATACCCATCCTTGGCCAGAAAGTGAGACCAGGGGTACTGAACCTCCTGTTGGTTCTAAGGCTTTCTCTATCTTCCCTCCAGGAGTAAATCTCCCTTAAGGCCAAAGGTTTGTTCTGTGTATGAACAAGTGAAAAATTTAAAATCAATTTGTATTTTTCATAACTAACAAACCTGTGATCTTAACATATACTGCCCACCTCAAGCCAGCCTCTCATATTTTACCTGGGCCAGAGAAAACTGATGCTATCATCTGGAGATGGGTTGTAGGAGGTCAGCTCCTCCTACCTCCACCATCTTGCCCATCTCCTGATGTCACCAGTTTCCTTGTAACTTTTTTAACTGGACTCCAGCTGGCGTTAGAGAACTTTTCTCTTATGTTAAGACTGCAGGTTTGTTAGTCATGAAAAATACAAATTGGTTTAAAATTTGTCATTTTTGGAAACTAGACAACCTTATCTTTTGTTATGAAAAATACAGACTGATTTAAAATTTGTCAGTTTTGGAAATTAGACAACCTTATCAGTATTAAATTGAATGGTAAATAATTCAAAGGCATAATAGGATTGTAATTTTAAGTAAACAAATGATATGTTTATTGCTCCTAAGATGATTGCTGTTACCCAAAAGTAAGTCTTATTGTTGATATCATTCTTGCATTTGTTAATATCTGATTTACGTGTAGATGATGTCTTTCGTATTAATTAATATGCCTCCTCCAAAGAAGCATGCAAAGAATGTTACATCTGGGTGACTAGAAAAATATAATGGCAATACAGGATATTTGTGGCATCAATTTTATCTCATATATGGTGTTTTATGCCTTTTATTTTTCATGTATGTACCAACTACTTTGTTTACCTTGATTCAATTTTCAGTTCTCATTTAAGAACAAATCCTCTGGACAAACCCTGTGAGCATCTGGATAATGTGACAAAGTGGTCTCGTTGAATTGCAAATAAATTAAACTGCCCACAGTTATGCAATGATTGCAACTCATGTTCACTAATGCCATGAGTGGAAAAGAAAGGCTACTTACCTTTTAGAGCGAAGGCTCTTGTAGTATAGAGGTTGTGGGAAGGCAGCTGTAAGATTGTAAATAAAAAGGCAGGTAAAGAAAATGAGGATACTGTTAATAAGCAAAGGTCAGCTAAAGTTCTTGTTCTTCTTTTGGAGTTGAAGACAGCCTCTTGAGAAGCTTGGCCACATTCTTGAATCGCCAAACTTCAAGGTATCTGATGGGTGGCTGACCTGATTCTGTCATAGCATTTTTTTTTTATCAGATTCCTATATCCAAGAAAGGTACAAGTTTAGCTATAGCTCAATAAGGGCATTTTAAAAACAGTTTTCCAAAATTTTAGGCATACAGGTCCACACTGATTTTCAGGCTCCAGTGGTTCCAGAGCCTTTTTGATTATTGATTTTGCTTATTCTACACCACTCGTCTCTCCAAAGCAGTGGAGTAATAGAAACCTCACTTTAAAATTTAACAATAATATTGTGTAAATTATAGTTAAATGGAAGAATTGGATTATACCCTTTTTAATTTTAAAGGAATCTGCACCTGGGAGAGATAACTTTTTGAAATGATCAGACATCTAGCACTATAAAATAAATCATGCATTTCAAAATTGTATAATAATATATGGTTCAGAAACATGTTCCCTGAAGAATGGTGCACAGTAATATCAATGTCATAATCATTCCCTTCTCCAGACCACGAAAAGACCCAGGTAATGCACACAGTTATATACCAATTTCCGTAATAAGTCGCATATGCATATTGTTAGGGAAAATGGTAAACATTTGTATGGCGCATATGTAAAAATAAGATATTGATGCCTACTCAGTTTAGATCACAGAACAGTAAATCTAATGTAGATTTACTTTCCAATCTAGATATAGAGGACTTGAAAGCAAACAAAGACAGCAGGCATTTGCCCTGATATTCAAAAAACCTATGGTACCTTGTGGAGATAATCATCAATATTTAAAACTTAATTTGTTTAATTATACAAACATTACAAAATACTTTCTGACAGACCATATCTTTCAGGTGCAAATTGATGATATTCATTCAAAGACTTTCCCACATGAAAATGGATTTATGCAGGGAATTGCTGTTAGTAGCACCCTCTTTACACTGGCAATACATGACATGAATAGTTAACTACTATTAGGAATCTAAAATATTTACATAGTTTTCCTTTATAATAAGGTGTCAAGCATCAGACATTATGAATATATCATCAATATTGGAGTAAAAGTAGACACATGGTCCTCATTAGTAGTTTTCCATTTCTCCATGGAAAAGATTGCAGCAGTTATGTTTTATTAAAATGTCAAGTGGAAAAAAATTTAGTCAAGCATAAGTCACAGTAAAATTCTCAGATTTTATCTTTGACATATTTAATTTGCTAAAAATTATCTCTCACAAATTGGGGAGCTGACAAACCAGTCTTGACAATACTTTAAAAATCAACTGTCATGTATATTTTTTACTATCGCTGTCAGATGTACAGTTCTACATTAGATACCACCCTGAATAGTCTGGATCCGATTCTTAATGAGGGACTCTGAATGTTTGTTAGTGTGTATAAATCTTACCCAGACTATCATCCAAGTTGAAAGTGATGAACCATCAACTCTTCATTGTGACTTAAATAATATTGTGTAGTGCAGTAAAAATACTGGCAAGTTATTCACCAATGAAAAGATTTTTTAACAGGGAGATTCTGTTTGAGTAGTCACACTCGCCTTTGCCATTCAGAGCCAACAGACTCTTTGAGACAGCAAAAATATAAATATAAAATTTCGTCCAATAATAGAACTACTTACTTGGATTATGCATAAGGTTCTGTACCAACTTGAACACACTTAAAATATTTACCCAAAAACTGTACATACACCCCAGAACATCATGAACATTCATTTGAAAATGTAAGAAATAAAGGTTAACCAAGCAATATACAGAAACGCTACAGAAACCCATTAAAATTATAATCCAAGAAATGGCCTTGCACAACAAAATAGATTTTCACTTCACAAATTTGATGAGGTAATATACTGGATTCATGCCCACTGAAGCATTAAAAGAATAAAGAAATGAGGGAGCTCACAAAGCAGCCAAAGCTGCAATGACTGTGATGAGATCAGCAAGTAGACAATTCTGTTAGTGACAGAATAACCCCTAAAATGCGTTGGGTCAATTAATGGTAGAATATATAGATTAATGAACCTGATAGTAATGAATTAAAGCAGAGTAGCCCAATTTTGGAATATGAAATTCATTACAGCTAAAAAAAAAAAAAAATGAGAAAAACAAGTAATTTTGACTCTTCCAAGAATCGGTTACTCTTGTTTGACCAATGAATATTTTATGAGTAACTCACATTATCCAGTCCCTGCATATTTAGAATGTAGAGTAACACTAACAGGTAAAACATTTTTTTGTCAATGTCCAGAATATAATGGACAACACTTGTCAAGCTTTGAAAACTATTCAAGAAAAAGTTTGTCAGTCCCCATTTTTAATCAGTCCAATTTTAAAACTTAAAAAACTGTAATTTGATAAAATCAGAACTATTATTAGTAAAGATAAATCCCTCTTAAGTTAATTAGCTCATTGGTCCTGTTAAACTACTTAATAATTAGATAAAGCTGAGGTTGGGTCACTGAGGGGAGGTGTAATACGTCTTTTGTTGTGACTAGGGTACAGTAACATGATGAAAACAATACACAGATGGACCACAATAAAGGATATAATTTAAAAATAATGATACACAAAGTAAATAATGTGATCATTTTAAGATAAATGTCAGTTTTATGTAGCACAGAAGAAAAGATGGAATGCCTTCCTCCCACCCCCATCCAACCTTTGAGAAATAAAGGTGAAAAATAGATGGAAGGTCAACACCCTTCAAACCCATATAATTACAACAACTTACTACAGAAAGAGAGAATGAGGGTGAGGATTATTTATTATTTAGTTGGGCCCTCGTGTTTTGACAGTATGCATTTGGAATGAGTAATTAAAATTCATTCTCTCTCTCTCTCTCTCTCTCTCTCTCTCTCTCTCTCTCTCTCTCTCTCTCTCTCTCACACTTTTTTTTTTTTTTTTTGAGAAATAAAAGTGAAAAATAGATGGGAGGTCAACACCCTTCCAACCTATATAATTACAACAACTTACTACAGAAAGAGAGAATGATAGTCTAATGAATGATATCACCTTAGGGGGGTGAGGATTATCTAGTTGGGGCCCTTGCCAACTAGAGCCCTTGTGTTTTGGCAGTATGCATTTGGAATGAGTAATGAAAATCTCTCTCTCTCTCTCTCTCTCTCTCTCTCTCTCTCTCTCTCTCTCTCTCTCTCTCTCTCTCTCTTTGAGATCCACAGTGCCAGGTACCTAAGTCACTCCTTCAGTTAACAAGGGCTTACTGAAATTTAGGGAGTACACCTATAACATCCAGTTAAAAATGCTAATTCTACCTTTTATGAGCTGAGTGTACTACCATTGCACTATGAGGCAAGGAAAGGGGGGAGAGTATGTGTATATATGGAAAAATCCTTGTTGAATTTGCCAATGTAAGTAATTATTAATGCAAGATTTTGAATGCAATAAGGTTGTAATGTAGCTTAAATTTGTGTTGAGAAACCTTCAGGAATTCAGTATTATTTTTTATTTAATATGTAACAAATGTAAATATAGTACAGTGTACTTTACAAGAAAGAGTCAGCAAGATTATTTCATTTTAGTAAACTTTTCGACTTTAATTTTTTACATAGTGTATTAAATGTACATTTGTGTGATAGATAAAAAAGTATATTTGTAGAAAGGAAGCATGTTCATTAGTACAGTTTTAGTGAAACAGTGCCATATGTAGCTGTCTAGTAATCTAATTTGGTAGGCTGAAATTTCAAGTTTGATCGCTGAATTTTTTGTGGATTATAAAAGGTGCACTACCTTCCGTTTCCAAAAATTTGGTTGTGTATTTGTCTTGTTTATGCAAATGGAGAATTAAAGTAAATAATATTTTTGAGTTGCTATGTGAATTTTAAGGTATAGTGGTGGATTTAATCATGTATCTGTGAACATTTGCAAATAGATCATGGCATACCCAGTTCTCCTTAAAGTTAGAAGGTAAGGGGGATCAATATTTTTGTTGTAATTTTTTCTCCCTGTTTGAGTTAAATGTTGTAGGGTTTATCACATACAAACATAATGAACAAATCTTGCCATTCATATTGGTATTGGGTTGGTTACCACAGATAAACCAGAAGAAATATTGTTTGATATCGTTATATAGCTTTGTTCTCTAGTACCTATTACAGATTTGTGATACTCTACAGTATATATGTTGAGGTTGCACATATTTCTCTTTCAAAGCAAGTTTCTGTGAAATTCATAACCAAGATATGTTTTTGAGAGTAAAAAATCATTATTTTGCCACTGCAGAGCCACCAGTAACAAATTTTGCTTTTCAGTTGAACTTAATATTTTGTAGAGTATAGCCTTACATTTTGTATACAGTATATTAGACATCCTCACCATTAAAAAAATGTGAGTGACTAACAGATAACACAATTAGATGTTAAGGTAATAATAAGTTTTACAGGCTTCTTTGTAAAAGATGCTTAATTGTTGGTTTTAAGATATTTAATAGAAATTTATGAAGTGTTATATGGATTGACAGCAAGACAGGAATTAATCAACTTTGGCAAGCAACAGAGATGACTTTCTTGGGAGAAATTTATTCAACAACTCGTAAAGCTAAGCAAAACAGGTGAAGACTGTAAGATGCATACGTTTCTTTAATCAGACTAAAAGGAATCGTGGCAATTTAACTCATGCTAAATTAATGTTAAGGAATTTACCATAAAGGCATACTGTATTTATGAAATATTTAAACAATTACCAATGAGGGGTACCATGTAATCTGTAAGAAAATAATTAACTAAATACTGTATTGTAATAAAAATACTCAAGCATGCACAAAGAACAAACTTTCCATTTTTATGTAAATGTGTAAACTGTTCAAGTATAAATAATAATAAATTATGGAAGTTAGGATGCTTTGCTCAGGAGTTTATGGTATGGCAGTAATTTTCCTTTCTTTTAGGATGTTAAGAAAACTCAAGTTCATTGGTGAATGTAACATTTCTGAACACTTGAATGCTTAGCTTAAACTTTACCAGAGACAGATTTTTAAGCATTTTTGCCATTGCAGGATCTATAAATACTATTTTTCATATAAGTAACTTGCCAAGTAATTACATAGCTATAGTTTCCACTTGCTTGGCAGCTTTAATTTTAAAAATTGTGGTAGTGCTACGATAGTTTAGTGTAGGTGACAAACCTCACTCACCAACAGGAGTACTGGAAACGACTTAGTAGAAAACCTCATTCTGTTTCTGCTGGCTCTCGAGTAACATTGGGGGTTTGCTGCAACTTTTGTTTACTGATTTTCAGTTGTATGGCTGGATTTTGGTGAAGTGTTATCACTTTTTTGAGTAGCCTTCAAACTTTAATAGCTTTCAGGATCATTCCTCTAGTTCCATGGTTATTATAATGTCTGATTCAAGCTCACTGATTTTCGCTATTGAAGCGAAAGTTGCAAAATCAGATTAATCAATCTTCATATGATTCTCATACAACTTGCAGTAAATGTAGGGGGCAGAAATGTAGTAGTGAGAAAACTTGTGCTAAATGCAATGATTAGCAAGAGTAGAAGGTACTTAATCTCAACTAGACAAGTTAGAGAGGGATAGAGAAAGGAAAGTGGCCTTTAGAGCCTAGGAACGAGTTTCCCTTAGCCTAGTATTCTACCCAATAGTCCGTTTACGTTTCTAAGATCGCTAGGGTGGGGCAAGTAAGGAATTCCTGCAGTGTCAAACATCTCATTGTTATGATTAAAAATTTTGCCTTGTTGGAGCCTGCTCAAACAAAAAACAATTTTTATTCATTTAAAGGTAACAACGAAAACGTATTTGACTTCACATATTTTCCGTCTAAACCACCTTTATATTTTCATAAAAACAAAGAGATATGGCATAATTTTTAGCCACCACTGCCAAACCTCAATTTCACTGACACATGTGGACAGTATGGATAGCCCGAGGAATAGGCAAAGCAGATCAGATCTCTCCACTGTCAGTGTCTTCATTCTCAGAAACCAGAAGGGGCTGTGTAATTAATGGTAAATTATTTTTCTCTTCTAAAAGATGAAAATAGTTTATTTAATCTGCCAAGGCACTGAAAAAATTTAATCACGTAACCAATAAATAACTGCTAAAACAGAATACAGATAATAATCAAATGGCTTGAAAAGCTATTCCAACCGAACCACCCTCACAAATTTAAAGTGTTAATATATTAAACACATTATGATATTATTAGAACTATGATTATTGTTTCATTAAGCACACAGAAAGAAAATTCATTACGAACAACCAAAATTTACTCAAGGCTGTTTGTTTAGAAAACGAAGTACAGTAAGTGACAGATCTCAGGTAAAGCCGTAACACAAGGGATTAACCCTTAAACGCCTACTGGACGTATCATACGTCGACTAAAATTGTCTGTTGGGTGCCAAGTGGATGTACCGTACGTCGACTACAAAAAATTTCAACCTTCGGTCAACTTTGACTCGATCGAAATGGTCGAAAAACGCAATTGTAAGCTAAAACTCTTACATTCTAGTAATATTCAATCATGTACCTTCATTTTGCAACAAATTGGAAGTCTCTAGCACAATATTTCGATTTATGGTGAATTTTTGAAAAAAACTTTTTGCTTACGCCCGCGCGGTAACTCTGCCGAAAATTTCAGAAATTCTTTCGTCATTTTGTCGTAATTTTTGCACTGTTTTATATTAGCCGTTACATAAAGTTTTGTATATGAAAATGTGCACAATTTCATGTACAATACAGCAAAATACAATCCATGGTTGTAGCTTTTATCAGTTTGGAAATATTTTCATATAAACCACGATAACTGCCAAAATTTCAACCTTCGGTCAACTTTGACTCGACCGAAATGGTCAAAAAACGCAATTGTAAGCTAAAACTCTTACATTCTAGTAATATTCAATCATTTACCTTCATTTTGCAACAAATTGGAAGTCTCTAGCACAATATTTCGATTTATGGTGAAGTTTTGAAAAAACTTTTTCCTTACGTCCGCGCCAGAAATTCTTTCGTCACGTTGTCGTAATGTTTGCACCGTTTTATATTAGTCGTTACATAAAGTTTTATGTATGGAGATGTGCGCAATTTCATATAGAATACAACAGAAAATAACTCATGGTTGTAGCTTTTATCACTTTTGAAATATTTTCATATAAATCACGATAACTGCCAAAACTTCAACCTTTGGTCAACTTTAACTCGACCGAAATGGTAAAAAATGCAATTATAAGCCAAAACTCTTACATTCTAGTAATATTCAATCATGTACCTTCATTTTGCAACAAACTGGAAGTCTCTAGCACAATATTTCGATTTATGGTGAATTTCTGAAAAAAAACTTTTTCCTTACGTCTCTGCTACGTAACTCTGCGAACATCTCGGAAATTCTTTAAATCACGTTGTCGTAATGTTTGCATTGTTTTACATTAGTCGTTACATAAACTTTTATATATGAAAATGTGCGCAATTTCATGTAGAATACAACAGAAAATAGCTCATGGTTGTAGCTTTTATCAGTTTTGAAATATTTTCACATAAATCACGATAACTGCCAAAATTTCAACCTTCGGTCAACTTTAACTCGACCGAAATGGTCGAAAAACGCAATTGTAAGCTAAAACTCTTACATTCTAGTAATATTCAATCATTTACCTTCATTTTGCAATAAATTGGAAGTCTCTAGCACAATATTTCGATTTATGGTGAATTTTTGAAAAAAACATTTTCCTTATGTCTGTCACGTGCGTAACTCGCCGAACATCTCAGAAATTCTTTTGTCATGTTGTCGTAATATTTGCACCGTTTTATATTAGTTGTTACATAAATTTTTATATATGAAAATGTGTGCAATTTCATGTACAATACAACGGAAAATAGCTTGTGGTTGTAGCTTTTATCAGTTTTGAAATATTTTCATATAAATCACGATAAATAGAAAAAATTTGACTTTCGGTCAACCTTAACTCGACCGAAATGGTCGAAAACTGCAATTGTAAGCTAAAACACTTACAGTCTAGTAATATTCAATCAATTAGCTTCATTTTTCAACAAATGGGAAGTCTCTAGCACAATATTTCAATTTATGGTGAATTTTTGAAAAAAAAAATTTTTTACGTCGGCGTTACAATTCATGCATCATTTTGTGATAATATTTTCTCTGTGTTGCTTTGATCGTTTTACAATTTGTTATATACCAAAATCATTGCAATTTAGTGTACAATACAAAGAAAAACAAAATAACCTGTTAGCTTGAACCGTTTTGCTCACAGCGATTTGTATAAAATTATATATGCAAAATTTTTTTTGCACTGTCATATATTTCAATATTTAGATATGATAATGATATTTTTTTCATTTCTGATGGTTGCATACTAAACTTCAGGCAATGACAAAAAAGGAGCCAAAATGAACTCTTAATCTTGAAAACTAAGCGTGCTGTGATTTTTGAAAAAAACTTTTTTCCGCTGAGCTAACTCCCGAACGCCACCGCATACGGGGAGACATTTTTGTAAATAGAGGCTCGGCGTTTAAGGGTTAACCTCGAAGGTGAGATTAAAAGGGATAAATAGATATGGCAGAGCTGTATTCTTTTCCTGTCCCCACCCTAGCAATCTTAGAAAGGTAACAAACTGTAGCCTAGGTTAGAAGATAGCTCTGCTATTCCTTCTTCCCCTTTTCTAATTTTTCACCTGCTACTAGCTCTCCTATTTTTAATCCACCTTCTCCCGCACCTGGCTCCCTCGCTTCTGAACCGGATGCCATTGCCAGTCTCGAGTCTAGGTTTAACAAGACTTTAATCTAGTAGTGATACAATGAAGTGGAGTAGGTGTCTACTTGTCCCACCGACGCTCCTAGATGAAGGTCCCTGTCAGACTCCCCTAAATGGGAGGAGGCATACTGGAAGTCTAAGGGAGGTCGGTGGGGTTTGCCCATGGGTCAGTGCCCCCTCAGTCAAACCTGTTGTGCATTCTCAGGTATCGGCAGACAGCCACTGGAAAGGTGTCTTGACAGGAGAAAGTGTTGTGGGAGTGGAGGATGTGGCTGCTTGTCCCACCGATTCTCCTAGACAAAGGTCCCTGTCAGACTTCCCTAAACCTGGGAGGAGGCATACCGGAGGTCCAAGGGAATCAGCGGGTTTTGCTCATGGGTAGTCGCCCCATCAGCCAAGCCTGTCGATCGATCCCAGGCTTCGACAGACAGCCGTTAGAAACGAGTCTCTGTAGATGTGTGTCAGTTGCCATCCGACTCTCAAGACTCCAACCCTGACTTGTAAGTGCCACAAGTGCTTTCTAGATTTTTCTTTTCATGGAAGAGGCAAGCAGGTAATGCTGGCCACTCTTCTTCACTGCCCAGTTAGTGGTTTAAGGAGCCAGGCTCAATCCTCAACCTTTTCCAGCTATGTGAGCATCTGCCTCTAGTTTTGGATCGCCCGACACCAGCTCCCGAGCACTTGGCGCCAGTTGCCAAGCACCTGGCGCCTGCTTCCGAGTACCCGGCGTCAGTCCCAAGCACTTGGCACCAGCTCCCGAGCACTCCTCGGCACCAGTTGCCAAGCACCTGGCACCAGCTCCTGAGCACCTGGTGCCAACACTTCAATATCTATCTCCTGCTTAGAGTGCCAAGCGCCCATTTCTGACTGTGGGTCTCCCAGCCTATGCAGCTCTCCTTCATATTTGTGGGCGAGCTTTCACACTCTTTTTTGGATCCTGCTAGCCCTACCTATCTTGACCTGCCTGATGAGGAGCCATCCAGATGGCAGACCTAGGCTCCCCACATGGTGCTTTCCTCGGGTTCTAGGAAGACACTCAAGGAGATTTTGAAGTTTGGTTTTCTTTGCGCTTAATCCATAGGAAGTTTCTTTCCTATGCCACCGGGGAAGTTCCCTCTTCCCGACACTCGCTGTTTTTATTGGCGAAAATTGTTTTTCGTTGGTAGAACTTTACCTCCTTGTCAAGACCTCTTGGAGTTGTTTGAAGCTTTCAGTTCATTGGACTGGATGGTGAGAGCGCTAGCCTAGAAGATTGACGATTGCAGTTATTTGTCGAGGCTTCACCTCGAAACTGGCTAGGAGACCCTTCTCATGCAAACAAAACCTTCAGGGATGGCTCTCTTGAACTTGCAGCGCTTTTCTCTTTGGGGTTTTTGAAGGAAAGATTTTTGGGTGCTCCTGTTCCACTAAAGGAGTCACTCAAACCCAGAATTGGACCTTCAGTAGAAGTCGACTTAGGATCTTCTGGCACATTCTTCCAAACACCTCCAGGATTCGTCCATGTTTGTTCATAAGACAGTCTCTCCTCTCCAACAACATCCCTTTTGTGGGAGTAAGCCCAAGTCCAGTCTAGGACCCTATCCAATGCCTGCGTCTCAACTGGGAAGTTTCCAGGACGTGGTCTCCAGAAGACAGAATCTTCACATCAACATCAGAGAGCTGAAAGCTATTCTTTTAGGGCTTCAGTGCTTCTCGACCCTAGTTCACAAGACTGTGGCAGTCTATTCAGACCATACCACAGCCCTAACATACATATGAAAGCAAGGCGGCTCTCACTCTTTTCTCTCTGCCAGACAGCAGGAGACCTTCTACTGTAGGCAGATCAAATCGAGTGAGTCTAGTCACTCAATTTTTTCATGGCAAACTAAATATTCTGACCGACGATCTGAGCCGACTAATAGTGGGTTCTTCCCACCGAGTGGACTTGAGATCCCCTGGTCTATTGGAATCTGTGATACTATGGGGCAGGCTGACATTGGACCTGTTTGCCACCTCTAGGAACCATTGCCTTCCTCTTTTTTTGTTCCCAGGCCCTGGACCCTCTAGCATGGGCAACAGATGCCATGTGGCAGATTGGTCCCACTTGGAAAAGAACTATCAAGAGGAGCTCAAGTCCTTGCCCAAGAAATGAGGAAGAAGTCCTCTGTGCACAAGTGGGAGCCAGTCTTCTCGAGTCTAGGGAGAAGTGGGGTATCATAGGGACAGAACAGTGGATTGTCAAGGTTCCGAGGGAGGGCTTCTCCATTCTGTTCATGGAGAACCCTCCTTTGGTCCCTTCTCCCATCATTTTGACGGCCTACTCAAGAAGCTCAGGAGAACATTCGGCCGCTTTTGGAGAAGGTCTCCTCTCTCCTTTGAAAGAGTGTCTTGGAAGAAGTTGAGGACATCAACTCAGAGGGTTTCTTGTACCATCTGGTTGTGTTCCCAAATCATCAAGGTTTGGAGACCAGTCTTCAATGTAAGCAACCTCGATCTCTTCGTCCAGCAGACAAAGTTCAGATGGAGATGAACCAGTCAGTCTTTTCATCCATTCTCTAGGGCAATTGGATGATAACCTCGGATATGCAGGATGCATGCTTCCATTTTCCCTTCCATCCGGACTCCAGGAAGTATCTAAGGTTCATCTTCCAGGACACACACTCAGGTGCCCCATGTCAGTGTCTGAACGCCTCTCTCTCTCAGAGCACCTGGTGCTCCCTGAGCCCCCGTTGCCATCCAAGCCTTGGGGCTGCCAGAGCATCCGGCGCCACCCGAGCGCATGGCGCCAGTTAAATCTCCAGAGTAGGGCTCTTTGCTTCGGCCTCTCTGCAACACCTCAAGTGTTTACTCAGTCCTCGCACCTCTAGCAAATGACTTCATTTAGTAGGCATTAACATCAGTTTATATCTGGATGACTTACCTCTTCGATCCTCTTCAAGGAAAGGCGCATGAAGGTTTTGTACAGCCCTCTCTCAGGAACTGGGAATTATCATCTACCTTCAGAAGCCCCAGTTGACCCCATCACAAAGTTTCTCTATTTGGGGATGAGTCTCAACTCTCGGACTTTTCGGGTTTTTTCTGTCTGCTAAGAGAATTGCCAGCTTTCAGACAGTCCACAAGTTCCTAGTCCCTTCATCTTGCTCAGCCCATCAGTGGATGAGCCTACTGGGACTCTATCGTTCATCAAGACGTTCGTCAAGTTAAGCAAACTTCTCATGAGAGTTTTGCAATTCTTCCTGTAGGCCAACTGGGACATGGAAACACAACCAGACACCTACACATTTCCCATAAACCATATAAACAAGTTGGACCGACGTGGTGGCAGTCCAAACGTAGACTTTCAAAAGGAAAGCCCTTGATCCTCTGAGCCCACTCCTCGGTTCTAGGTTGAGGAGTCCTCTTGGGCTATGCCATTCCGCCCTTCAACATGGTCAAGGAAGTGCCGAACAATTCTTGGGCTCATCGCAACGTTATGATGATTCTGGCCCATGAAAGGATGGTTCCAGGGACTGCTACAGTGGTGGGTGGATTTTCTGAGATTCCTTCCCCTAAAAACCATGTCTATTCAGACAGCCTCACTGTAAGAGATGCCAAAGGGTTGTCCGTTCTTGCCCTGACAGGCTTCAGACTGTCCAGAAGCTTGTCAGAGTGTCAGAGTTTTGGAGGCGCACTGCAGAGGCTATAGCAAGACGGCGTCGATTTCTTAGCCGTGTCTTTCAGGCTAAGTGGGTGAATTTCCGAAGCTGGTGTTTTAGACTCAGTGTTTCTTCCTCGGAGATGTCTGTGACCCAAGTTGCTGATTTCCTTCTTTATGCGAGGAGATCTAGGAATCTCTCATCCTCCACCATTAAGGGGTTTCGAGCTGTGTTCAGTTCAGTGTTTAAACACGGGTCCTGAATCTTGCGTCAATCCAAATCTTAATGACCTCATCAAGACTTTTGATATGCCTAAGCAGGAAATGAAGATCCAGTCTCCTGGAATCTGGACATAGTGTTGGAGTGGCTGACAGGTCCTGCTTTTGAACCCTTTCATTCCTCTTCTTGGAGAAACCTTACTCGGAAGTCTCTGTTCCTCATGGCCTTAGGCTACTGATAACATATTAGCGAGTTCCAAAATATCTATCAAGGGTAAATTTTTCCACAAGGAGACACAGTTTGCTTGTTTACCCTTGGATTTTTAGCCAAGAACGAAGACCTTTCCAAGCCCTGGTCCCGTTCTTTCTCCATTAAGACCTTAATGGATACTTTGGCTCTGAGGAAGGAGAGTTTTATGTCCTGCTAGGGCTTTAAGGTGTTACCTGAGCAGGACCGAGAAGATCAGAGGGCCATCCAGTAACCTCTGGTGCTCTGCCAAGAACCCGTCTCACCCTCCAACTAAGAACGCATTGTCCTTCATCAGAGACTTAATTTCTGAGGAGCACTCTCAGTTTCAGGAGGACATTCTGCCTACTTTTAGAGTGAAAGCTCATGACGTCAGGAGAGTCTCCTCCTTTTTAGCTTTCAGGCACATATGTCACTCACTTCCATTATGCAATTGGCCAATTGGAAGTGAGAACTGATCTCTGCGTCTCACTATTTGAAAGAAATTGAAACAGTGTTTGAAAATTACTGGTCCATTTTCAGTGGCTGACATGATATTGGGGGAGCAAGCATAGGAATCTCTCTTTTCTCCTACTCTCTCTTTGCCTTAGAGTAGGGTGTTGAATTTTCAGGAGCCAGGGGTTGCAATGTACCTGGAGTACCCACCCATCCCAGAGGATGGGGTGTGGTGTTTTCAGTGTAGATGAAAGCATTGTCTGGTTTTTATTGTGGTACTGTGCCCGAGCAAGAGTACTTATTGATGCTTTGCTAGCCATTGGACATATCCTTCACTGCAAAGCTCCCACTTTAGTAGAGGAGCTCCATGGCTATGCCACCATGCCACTACAGGTTAAGCTGAGCACCAACCAGAGGCAGTAATTACCTGTAGTAGTTCTCTTACCAAATAAGGAAATGACAAACAATTTTTTCAGTGCTAGCAACTTTTCTATTTCAAAGATATTACCATAAATTATGTTTTGGGGTAGAATATGTCCATGCATCCCACCTCCTGTCAGTGTGGTATTCAGCTATGTAATTACTTGGTAAGTTACTTATATGAAAGTGTTTTCATTATAAAACTAAGTTTCATATATACTTACCAAGTGATTATGGACTGGAGCCCTCCCCCCTCCCCTCTCATGGACATAAGGGCATAAACTGAATGAGGTTATCTGCCAAGTCGTTTCCAGTACTCCCATTGGTGGGTGGGGCTTGTCACTTACACTAAACTATCGAAGAGCAAGCGGAAACCGTAACTATGTAATTACTTGGTAAGTATATATGAAACTTAATTTTATCATGAAAATAAAATTTTTCTACCAATTCAGATAGCTATCTTAGCTCAGTTAAGAGGACTATCAAAGGTTATGTTATGTAAGGAGACAATAGTCTTCAACTTGGTGGATTGTTTGCTGAAAATGAAATGTATTTCTCTCATTTGCACAAGTCTCGTAAGGAAAGCTTATGATTGTGTATTTTGTTTTGTCCTTTTAAAATATTTGCCAGCTTTACACTGGCTGTGTAAGCAAGTTGTCACTTTGGATAACAGTGAAAGAAACTATATACAGGTAATCATTACCTTTGGGTGTCTAATGGAAGAACTTAGCAGAGAATGTTTTCATAAGAGCAAATTTAGTCAATTTTTGGAATTTCTTTTTATTAATATTTCATATATTGCTCCACATTTCAAGATGTATATGGAATATGGATACCAGACTGTTAGAGGAGTATGAATACTGTAAGTGTACACATTTTCAAACTGCATCATATTAGGTTCTGAATTAGATTTTCAGGAAAGGAAAACGATTGACTGAATGACCTCTGTATTTATACAAACTATTCAGAAGATTCACTGTAAGGGATACTTTCATGTAACCCATGTTTTGTACAGAAAAAGCAAAGCTTAAATCGATAAAGAATATTATTGTGTTAATGGTGTATAAAAATGAATTTAACATTGGTGGAAGTTTCATTAAAATCTTGAGAGAAACATCTTGTTTGATAAGTTCATACAAAATACCTTGCATGTTGTAGTGTTGCAGTACTGAAAGTTTTCTGCAACATCTCTTTGTCCTTTAACTGCATTGGTTTTTGCCTTTTAATTTTCCTTCATTCCATTTGGCCTCTCACAAAGCTTGATAACTTCTGTAACTTGTTCTTACTCCAATTTTCACCTCTTAGGAATACTGTAAATCCATTGCGTCAGCCCTATGTAGTCTAGAAATACGACTGACATCATTAATAAAATAAAAAATAAATAATAAACAATAATAAATATTGCTGTACAAGCATACCAATCTGAAGTCATGCACAGTATTTGGAAACACGGGATAATGTTTTACAGATTAATTGCTGCATTAATTTTGTGGTTCGTTGCAGTCAATGGTTAAGAGACTGATAAGCTATATTTCCTTTTAAATTATATCAATCATGCAAGTCAATAACCCTCTTAGAATGAATGTATTTTATTTTTACGTGAATGTTAATTTTTCAGAAATTGTGAGTGCATGTTGAAGCCAAATATGAAACTATTTTTATGTTTTTAATATTCACATAAGTAGAGAATAGTTTCTCGTAATTTTTGGAACATTAGTTTTGTGGCCAGTTTTTCTCACGTCCTATTAACTGTAGTACATTAGGGAAGATTTTGTCTTGAACCTGGTTTCATGTGTGTAAAATTGTCAACTATACAGGAGATTTTCATGTAAGCAGTTTGGGTGCCATATAGCTTTCATATATCCATTATAAATATTTCTCTTTTGCAGTATTTCTGCTTTCTATTCAGCTGGATCTCCACCACCAAATAATCCACCAACACCAGCTTTCAGCCCACTGGATTCAAGTCCGAGTAGCTGCAAGCCTCATCCTGAGCGTATAGCGCGTAAGTCCAAAAATGGTCAGTGTCCCTTTAGTTTTGTTTTTGAAGTTCCTATCTTTTCAAGTCTCATCCACAAATTTTGAAGGTGAGTTGAAAATTTCAAACCTCTGAGGTAAGATTCAAATGAATATTTCTTGTATCAGGTCATGTTGTGTAGCCCTTTACCCAAGTGTAATGAATTTTTAGCATGATTGTTTATCTCACTGATATATTTGATAGTTAGCTTGTTGACTTATATTTTGTGTGTCCCAGTAGTTTGACAGTTGTGCCAGCCCTTAAGGTGAAATGGTACCATTTTCAGTAATGCTTTTGTAAATCCTGAAATGAAGTTACTGTAATTACAAGTATTATAAAATGAACAGCACTCCCTAGTTGTTCAATGGCATATACCAAGTAGTGATACCTTTAGACATTTCATGTTTCATATCTGTTATTTGTGAGCAAAACTGAGCATGGCAGAATTGATACTTTTTCCATATTCTGAGGGCTTTATTAACATTTTAAATGAATAAATGCATTGTGTAACATTTTTACTATTCAAATTGCTCGCTGTTGTCCTTTCTTGAGAGGGAAAGAACAAGCTATTATAATCATTTCAGTATTTGCTATAAGCAGTCTAGTATGGCCTTTTAAATTGAAGTATTCATTATAAAGTTCATAAAAAAGCTTATAAAAACAAAGCAGTTGAACTCTCACAAGGTGCATTCATAGAATTTCAGTCAAAATTTTGAACTGTACTTATATGTTTTCTTGAATTTTATCTTTTGTATGGTTATATTAATCTTTGCATGCCATATTTGTGCAAAGTTAAGAAATTGGTGACAGTAAACCTTACCACACTTCTTTACCAATATAAGGTTTCTTATGAGACCCTTGCTTTGGTTTGTATTTTGCTGTTTGTATAGCAGTTCTTTTCCTATTGACACCCCTCTTAATTTGTCTGCTTTGTAAGTTTTAAAACTTTTAAATTGATGTTGAGCTGATTTCTTTTGAATAATACAAGAACTTTTCTTGTAATTACTAACTTCTAAGTATATTTGATTGGTTACTTGTGAACCATGCTTAAGAGTAATTTTAAGTGTGGAATGTTGCAGCAGATGTAAGCTTCTTTTCAGTCTCCCTGAGAAACATTGATTTTTCCATTTCCTCTCTGTGTATAAATAGGAAGCTTCTGTAGAGTTTTGCTCTGCCATTAATTTTATTAACCTTGCAGGCTGGGCTAAATATGCATTAACAAAACTCTGAGAGCGGGCAGACTTTAAAGTCATCTAATTTAAAAAACACATCAATGGAAAGAGGAAGATATGCAAATGCACATGGTATACAAAAAATGTAAAAAAATTCTGTACCTTTCACAGGAAGTTGAAAGTGGCTATTTCCAACCTAGTGCAGAGCCTCTTTTCTGAGACACTTTACCAGGCTAATTTTAGCGAGTTGTCCATGTTCTTTCTAATATTTTTTTACACTTTATTTTGAAAAATTACAGTTACAGCTGACATTTCATAAAGGATAAGAACTGCAACCAGCAACAATCCCTGAATACATATATGGTTGATATGTATAAGATACCCTTGGACAGGGAGATGTAGTACCTTTCGTACCTTTCCTGGTGAAATCTCATTGGAGACTATTCTTCCTGTATCACTAAGCTGAGGTGTGAGTGTTGCCAAAAGAGTTGCCATAAGTCATTTATGGCTAATTCAGGTGGTCTGAATATTATCCTGCAAAATGGCGTGAAATAGTGGTTCTCACAGGAGGATATCTGGATCGAACCCAATATCTATTATGCCTCACAAAATCATATCAGGACACAAGGGGTTAAGGAAAATTTTGTACTGCAGAAAATACCTGCTGTACCTGACTAATGAGGGAGGTAATTAGATTTCCTTGTTAACTAGATGACTGCTAACATAAGATTTCAGTTGGTAAGCACTACCATATCTTTCAATTTAGCAGTTGTTATAGCTATTGGGAATTTGAGAAATACAAGCAGTAAAGTTTCTCAAATATTTGTTGTAAATTAAATATAAACATGAGTTATGGCCTTAATCTTCAGTAATCCAAATTATTAGTGTTTGTTAAGGATAAGAATAGTGGCTGAATGCATTGTCTTGAATTTTTATCTTTTGGTTAATTTGCATACTAAGAAGTTTTGTTACCATTCTGAAAGTGACAAGTCGTATAGATGTCCAGTTTTGTGAAGGCTCATTTATGGTCCAAATCATTGCTGGAAAGAGTGTTCCTGCCTCTTTCTTTCAAACTTGGAAACACTATTTACCAAGCTGGTAGAGATTCCTTATATATAAGTTTGTGTGATACATTATTTGGCACAAATTCCATCATTCCACAGAGAAGTGATGCAGTAGTATGCTGTGAATGGTATGATGTAGGCAAAATTGAATGTCTCAGTGTCCCTTTATTCCCCAGTTAAGTCACTTTATATCTTTAACTTTGTCATCTGTATCCTCTGTTCCTGACCTACTCTCTTAATTTCGTGTGTTTCCCGGATTTTACTTCATTTAAGAATGATCTTTTGAGCCAGCTCTGAGAGTCAATGAATTTGGCTTTACTATAGTTGAGGTATTGTGCAAAATAATAATATAATGATGATGAGATGATGGTAATACAGTAAAAGCATCCCTTCACTCATTGAAAGGGTTAATCATGAAAAACTTCTTGTTTTTGACTTGTTAAGGATTAACTTTAATGTTGAATTAACTGTAATACATGTTAAATTTGTCATTGACTGAGATAGAAATGTTCCTTTCACTTTTGTGCTTCATCTTAAGGACTTAGGACAGATGACAAAGTATGTTGCCACCCTGAACACTTATGCAAAGAAATATAAATGAAAACTACTGGGTTGACCTTTGAAGGTGTTTATGCAAAGAAATATAAATGAAAACTACTGGGTTGACCTTTGAAGGTGTTTAGATGAAGAAACTAAGATTTACATTTATTTGGTAATTGGACATAAATGCTCTGTGTTGCCCTAAGATTGCAAGTGTTACTTTGAAATCTGTAGCTTGGTACCAGGAAAGGTCTTGGGATTAAATATGCCAACTTACTGAGTAACTGGGGTATGTTATGTACTTGACTTTCAGGGAATTTGCATCCCTGCCCTTTAGCGCTGGGTTTAGCCAGCCCCATTAGTTAATAAGGTTATTTCAACCAACTTACATATAGCATGAATGTTCTTGTGAGCCTACTGGTCATTGGTAAAGTCAGTACTTGGGCATAATACTTAGTTTCCCATAATGTTGTAAATGTTCTGTGACTTTCAAGTCACAAGCAGCTGAGGTTACCTGTAGATATGAATCATCTGAAGTTGTGATGAAGTTCCAAAGCTTTGGAATGTTAGGTATTAGATAGTGCAAAACTGTAATTAGGTTAAAAACTGAATGGATATCCTGTTGCTGAAGTAGTTTTCCAGCATATTTGAAGTATTAAACAACTTTTAGTGTAACAGATCTAAAAGTTTTAGAACGGTAAAATGTTTTATAATCCATACTTCACGTGGAAGTCTGTGTCTGAACTCAGATGTCAGTATGGTGGTACAATTGGCCGTATAAATTCTTGACTCCTTCAAAGGCTTTAACTCCCAAATACTTTAAAGTTTTGTGGCTTCATCTGCCATATACTTTAAAGTTTTGTGGCATCATAATTTGCAGTGTGTGTTAGAGGACATAAGAATTTTGAAATTTATTGAATTTTCCTCTTTGGCAAATATTTATTTGTGCATGTTGTCTAGATGGTGCTTGATATCCAAAATGCAGTAATACAATTATGAAAAGGGCCGCAGTTCCATTCCCTGCAAGCACGAAGCAATAATTTTAATTTTCCACTTTCATAATACGGTATACTGTACTGTACTGTACTGTACACTGTTTAACTCCATGTATTTTTTCTTATTGTGGTCCTAGGTGACACACTTATGAGCAATTTAATGTGTAGTTTTCTTTTTGATAATTATATACTGTAACAGAAATCTTGAATATTCTGTTCATGAAAGCTTCCTTTGGTATAATGGTGTTACTGTACACCTTTTATCCATGATTGTGCTGCTGTATTATTGATGCTAGTGAATTTCACTAGCTTTTTCTAAATTTGGAATTTTTCTGTTTCTTCTGTCTGTTTCTAAAAAGTACATGTATATAGTCACTTTCTGTTCACATTTGGTTCACTTTTTAAAAGTAATATGTGGATTACATGATTTAGTGTAATTTTGAGTTAAGAACTTATAACATTTTTACTTTGCAGTTATGTTATACAGGTAATTTTGGTCTATGAATGCACTTTATGAATGTTCATAACAAAGCTGGCTGGTATATATATATATATATATATATATATATATATATTGCCATATTAGGTTTGCGTATTATCACATCCTGTGTTTAATAGTGCTACTGAATGTTGTAAGGTAAGTGCATTTATGCATCCAGTTAACTTATATAGACACTTAAGTCTTGATTCCTGACCCTTGTTGATGGCAACCATGTGTTAACAGAAATTGGTAGTGTTTTTTGTTTTTCTTTTAACAGGCTAGTTTGTCTTTTGTGTATTGGAATTTTTTAGGTGCAATGAATATGAATTATTGAGAAAGAAGCAACTAATCGGAATGTGGAAATATTTTTGTGGAATCACGTAAACTAATTTGCATTTCATTCCTTTTTTTATGTCCACAACTACTGTAGTACAAAAATTTTATGCAGTAATGTTTATGGAACTTTCATCCCTTTCAGTATATACTACTGCAAATAATCCGTATAGTATTGAAAGCTTATGTTAACCATCCCTTACAACTTATAATGTTGGGATTGGATCATTTAGTACTGCCTGTCTTCTGTCAGTACACTAAAGGATATAAAATAGGATTCAAAATGTCCATAAAAGTGCTGAGTTTCTCTTGGTTTGTTTCGTTAGCTACTATTCCTGTAACTGTTTGTGTAAAAAATCAGGTTTTGACATAGGAAAAACCTATTTTTGGTAGTCACTTTTGAGTCTTCAAGGAGTTACCTTCCTTGGGTATGTCAGAGCTCCATGGTGACCAAACTAATATTAAAGAATTCTCTGTTAGTTGGTCCCATGGCCAGGTATTGTGTCGTAATGATAAATACTATAACACATGATGGAGTATGTAATGGACTCAAAGCTAAGGGGACTCTTTTCCTTATCTTACAGCGGAGCTGTACCCAGGTTCTTTCCTTTGTCAAACTTGACAGAAGAGGAAGTGATTGTTGTGCATGAGCAGGCCGCCATATTGTCGACAACAGACTGGCAAGAGACCAGGAAGCCATTACTCTGTTGGTAAATGCAGGATGATCCCTCACCTAAATCCCATGCCTTTTTGTCAGGGAAGTGGGAGGGTTTTGAGGACTCAACAGTGACTACCAAAAACAAGTTTTTTCCTATGTTAAAACCAGTTTTTTGATAGTGTAGTCGTGTGTTTCATCCTCAAGGAGCTTTAAAAAGAAGTTGACAGGTAATGAAATGGCTTAAGCTCTCAAATTTTAATCCCAGTACCCCAAAGAAAAAACTTTTCTGGTCTGAGGTCAAGCCACAAGTTTCGAGCCTCATTTATTCCAAATACCTCTCAGGTTTTGGTAACAAATAACAAGAAACTAAACACAAACTTATGTTTCAGGGTATATTTCTACAGTGACTTACCTAAGCATGCTGGGTTTGGTTGCAGTATTGTGGCACCTTCCCCCAGCGATAGTTAGCTGTAGCACCTATGGAGTTAGGACTAACCATACCACCTACTGATACACAGTGTAGTCGAATTTGTTCGAGCTCATGGCAGTAATGTTTTAAGAACACTGTCTCTGATGACCACCCTGTACATTTGGAGACTTCTTTGAAAGAGACATTTCTGAAGAAGACCAAAGACATACTTTCCTAATATCATATGTGATCTAGGAAAGGAGTGTGGATTTGCCTTTTTAATGAGGGACACTAAAATTATTCTCAGTCTCTTGAAGAGAGAGTGGTTTGATTGTGCTGGGGTGTAGGAAAATTGGACCTTCTGGGATGTTTGCCATGACTTCTAGGTAAACCTTACGTGCTTGAACTGGGCCTAATGTTTTGTCTGCTAAATTGAGTTTTCTTGTCAAAATAGATTTCATTCTAAAAGGATTCTCATTCTTGGCTGGTAATGATGGGCCAGGGGACAATAATAAATGATGGTCAACTGTTTGGGTGATGTATCATCCCTGTCTAAGAGAGTCCAGTTCACTAATAGAGCCCTGATGCTAACGCAATCAAGAAGATTGCGTTTTGCAGTATGTAAGTTATGGTTGTGTTGGATCCGCTGAATTGAAGGGCTGACAGAAGTACCAAGTAATTGGAAGCCTTTCAGGAGCAGGTCTTTGTAGTGCAAAAGACTAGAGAAGGGAAGTGACAACTTCTACCCTAGAGTCAATACTGAAACCATAAAGCAGGGGTTCCATTAATGCTGTCTTATATGCCATGATTTGTAACAGCAAAGTATTTGTCTTCAAAAAGGTGTATGATAAAATTTAAAAGTGTTTCCATAGAGATCTCAACTGGGCTCTGAGCATGGATATAATCTAACCATATCTTCCGTACGGACTGGTATTGTTGAATGATGTGTGTAGTTTTTGCACTAGGCACCTAGCAATGTTGGGCGAGTATTTTTCACGGAAAACACTAAAAAATCCATACATGAAGGTCTTGGCTCAGAAAGGAGAATGCATAGACGACTTTTCCTCCTCCTGTCTGGGATAGAACAGCAGATGGTGGTGGAACTGATCTCTTCGCCTGTTGTTGAAATAATAGGAACTAATGCCTGTTTGACCAATTTGGACTATTAAGTAAGCGGTTCCTCTGAGGGTTAGAAACTTACTCAGAACCTTCAAAATCTGGGATAGCAGAGGAAAAAGGTATATTGTCTTCCAGTTGTTCCAGTCTTGTAGGAAGGCATCTCATGCTGTTGCTTGATTGTTCAAGTTCGGAGAAACATACACTGAAAGTTTGTGATTCTCGTATGTGGCAAACAGGTCCACTTGCGGTTGTGGAAGCATGTTGGCTATTGTTTGAAAAGAGTGGTTGTCCAACTTCCACTCTGTTGAGGCTGTCGTTTTCGGTGATAGAGAGTCTGTCAGGTGAATTGCAGACTAAGTGCCACTTCCTAGCTTGAACCATCCGAAGGATGGCTAGCATTACCATATTGAGAGGAGGTGAATGTGATCCCAACCTCTTGATGCAGAACACTGCAGTCATGTTGTCTAGAACCAACAAAATATGTGTCTCCTTTGGAGGTTTGAGTTTTGAGTGAATAAAAGACAGCCATCAACTCCAGGAAACTGGTATGACAATTCCTCAGAGTAGCTGACCACCTTCCTATCGCCAGACAATCCTCCCAATGTCCTCCCCAACCTGTCAACGAGGCATCTGTATGTATTTTCACTTGTACAGACAGAGGAGTCAGGGTGACAACAGGCTGTTTCGCCAAAGACTCCTTCCGGGTCCAAGGTCAGAGTATCTCCCAGCTTTTTTATTCTTTTGATGAGGTTGGTCTCGCATCTTTTTTTTTTTGCATGCGATAGCCAGAATTTGTTCACATTTTTTAGTTGCAATCTGAGTATTGGATCTATTACTGATGCGAACTGCAGCAGGCCCAGCGTACGTTTTAATTGCCATCTGGAAACTGTGGGCTGTGCAAGGAACATTTTGAGGTCTTTGCATATTCTGTTTTGAGTATTGATAGGGAGAGACAATTGGCTGGGAAGAGTATCCTAACATAGTCCCAGCCACTGAAAACATCTGCTGGGCTTGAGGCAGGATTTTTTTTTTCAAATTTATTAGAAAACTTTTGACTGGAGTCAGTTGACCACTGCTCTTAGGTTTCTTACACACTTTTCTTGTGGGCCCCCCAGATTAACCAATCATATAGGTAGGCTATTAGATGTTTTCCTTCTTGTCTGAGTTCTCGAACAACTACTGTTGTTAATTTTGTAAAAATTCTTGAGGCAATGTTTAGCCCAAAGGGCAGACTTTGAACCTGTACATATCTTTCCCTATCCGGAACCCTAGGAAGGGGCAGGAGGGAACAGTGATAGGGACATGCCAATATACATCTTTCAGATCTATAGAAGCTGTCCAGGCCCCTTGTGAAATGATTGAACGTACTTGAGCAACGGTAGTCATCCGAAACTTTTGGCAAACATTGTGCTTGTTCACTGTTGATAGGTCGAGGATCACTCTTCATTTGGAGGAATCCTTTTTGGGGACAATGAAGAGATGTGCTGGTGGTGAATGTACACATTCCTCTATGGCTCCCTTTGACAGGGCCCTCGCACATAATCTTCCAGAGAGGGTTCTGGTTTTTTGGAGGAACCCCTTCAAAGGAGGGGGATGAGACTATTTCCACCCCAGCCTGTGAAAATAATGCTGTCCCCCCCAAGGGGAAGACTTCCATTGCCTGTGATGTCGTTGAAGCAGACCCCAGACCATACATTTCCTATTGGGATCCACCTCTTCCTCTGCCTTTGCCCTTGATGGGTATTCCAGGGGTTGCTTTTCCTTTTCCCCAGTAGGGGTGTCTCTGGACCCTGTGAAAAAAATGTTCTTGCTGTTGTTGTCCCTTTGTAGGGAGTTGTCCTTTCTGACCACTTACCTCATTTTGAGAGAAACTTTTGGGGTTGACTGAAGGCTTATATGATTTTTGGTTATAGTGAGCCCCTTTTTGGTTCGGGTAGAGGGAAGTTTTGGGTTTTTTGTTTTCTGAATTCCCCTTTTCCAAGGAGGCATACACTGTACAGTTCTGTTGGCAGGCTTGCTCATTCAGTTGAGCCACAACAGACTCCTCAAACACATCCTTACAGAAGGGATTAGAGTGTAATAATGAAGTCACATTGGGGAGTGACTTGTTGGAGTCCTCCAGTGTTTCCATTCATGCTGTTGTGCGCCATTCTAGAAAGTCATAGAGTGCTTCCCATAGGGTTCTTACAAGACTTTTGGCCACAACAGCAAAAATTGTTCTGGAATCTTCTGGAAGCCTTTTGGTAGCAACTTCCAGCAATGTGGTAGAGGTTACAATACTAAGGAGGCAGATCCTAGCATGAAAATCTGCTGAGGATGTCCCCTCTGAGATTCTTCTTATAGTGGTCCCAAACTGCTGAGTAACTATGTCTAGAGGGAACTTTTTCCTTTCAAAAGGGAGTTGAAGCATTGCCCATTCTTTGGTGAAATTATTTGGCAAATAGCTTTAATTCTACCATTGTCTCTCCTTTTCTAGTCATTACAAAATTCTGAAAATCTGCCTTCACATGATTATTTTAAAAATGAAGGGACTGAAGGCTGGGGCTACTCAACGAGCAATTTGAGTCTAATCCAAAATAGCAGTAGAGATGCATACCCCATTAACCTAGTAAAGGGTGTTTTCTATAGCTTTTAATGCTATAAACACAGGTTGGAGAAGTTAAGTATACCTTAGTTTAACCAGACCACTGAGCTGATTAACAGCTCTCTTAGGGCTGGCCCGAAGGATTAGACTTATTTTATGTGGCTAAGAACCAATTGGTGACCTAGCAACGGGACCTACAGCTTATTGTGGAATCTGAACCACATTATACCGAGAAATGAATTTTATCCCCAGAAATAAATTCCTCTAATTGTTCATTGGCTGGCCAGAGACTCAAACTCTCGCCTAGCAGAGTGCTAGCCGACAAATCGACCGGCTCGTCCAACGAGGAACTGTACAGGTAGGAGAACCGTTTCTTTTAGTGGTTTCTCAATGTCTGCTGAAGGTGGTACCAGGTGCCTTTCTGTATTAGGGAATACTGCCCTGTCTCAAAATTCTACATGTACAACTTTGATCATGATTTTTCATCGGGAGAGAAAATGCACATCGAGACATCTTGCCAAGGATTATCAGTATCATCAGGGGTGAATATTGTTGCCCCTATTATCTTTTGATCCGAAGTTTTGTAGTCCAAGCTGGCCGATTTGTTGTTTCCAGTCTGAATTCTAACTTCAAACCCTGTTTGGGCAGAATTTGTATTCACTCTCACTTTTTGGTTATAGGATGAAGAATTATTACACTTTGGGGTGTTTAAGACTAACCTAATTAACTTTTTCGGAATCATGTCCCTTATATACTATTGCCGTTCTGTGGCAAGGACATCTTTGACGTTACTCAAAATTTCTTCACGAAATTGATCAAATGTAGCAAACTGTGTATCCCTTTTGGGGGAGCTTGCGCAATCTGAGCTTGAGCAACTGAAGTGTAACTGCCTGTTAACCAAGGGGCAGAAGTCCTGGGTGAATTACTATACCACTCTGAAAATGTAGTAATTTCAGTCAGGGTTAGGTGGATCCTAGTACTGTATCCCTTTTTGGGGGAAAGATCCTCTTCAGCATCTGATAGCTGCAGGGGCGATCGATTTTCTTCTGGATCGATTTTCTTCTGGAAAGTTTCTCCCATGATTAGCTGAAATTTGTGTCCCTAATCGTTCCTGGTTCAGCAGAGCCGTTTCAGTGGCAGTGTCCACTTCATGTCCATTAATAGGGATGTCACTCCCATATAAAGAGTCCTCCACTTCCTCAACAGGGTTAACCTGGGGGCTACTGGGGACTGATGTTTCTGGGTTTTGGCCCAAACATAGATCTTGTTCTGAAAGATATAATCTCCATCTTCCTACTCCTACTGAACCCTAGGACCCATCGAGACAGCTTAAAATGAGCTGTTTCATCCTGAAAACTTGCTGCCAGGAGTGTACTACAAATTTTGCACATATCTGGTGACCAACCAAATTTTCCTGATTTTTTTGTAAGGACTATGCTCATGGCAGTTGGTATGGGCTGTACCCACTGGTAAAAAGTGAACTGAGCAATTTGCTATGGAGCACTTAACCTTAGGGTCCTGCATAATGGCAGCCCTGTAATGATATAAAACGAGTTTCTGTTGGAAACTAGTTAATACTAATTGTCTGTAATCCATATATAGACAGTATATTCAATATTACAGGCCAACTTGATTACAGTGTCTTGCTGCAATATATTTTATTTACCAATTGTTATATGTGTTGAATATCTAAATTAACTTAAACACACACTAAGATTTAGGTTAATTTTGACACCAGTATGTAGCTGTATTATTATACACTGTTAGTCCTTTTGCAAGGGCTATGTGAAATTCAATTTTTGAATGTCAAGCCATTCAAGCTAACTGCTATAAACTAATTTGTTTATTTAACCCAGGCTAATGTTTTATATGGCTTAGGTTAATGCTTCTAGCATAATTTACCTTTAGACTAAGAATAGAGGATTTATTAGTGTTCTCGCTTAACCTATTCTAGGCCACCGACTAGTCTAGGCTTATTTAAATTATATATATATATATATATATATATATATATATATATATATATATATATATATATATATATATATATATATATATATATTATATATATGAAGTTACAAAGTGATCAAGCACCTGGTTATCACACAAATAATACCAAAAAGTTACCTCACATCGACCAGATACTTGAAACCTCATAACAAAGATGTTTGACTGAATCTCTAAAGGTACAGTGATCCCATAAACTTACTTATCACTTGAGAAAATCAATGTAACTTTATCAAGTTATGGGTGAGGCAACAATTCATTAGTTATATCCAGACTAGTGGAAAATGGGTATCACTTCAACAAACACTGTAGCTGTCTCCCTGGTTCTATTTTACCTAGATAAGTCTCAGGTGAACAAACATATACATCACTTACCTTGTACACATTCATTAATGTCTCTAATTACTGGTGGTCAAATTGAAACGCTGTGTTTTTAAAAAAACTTTAAGCAAACAGGTTTATTTCTAAGTTCAAAAGTCATATGTCGAGTTTACAATCTTAAAAGATTTATATTAATTAACAACAGTGTAAGATTTAAGTATTGTTAATCAAGTTTAATTCACAAAACTATCACTCAAGTTTTAAGCATATACCTGATTAATTAAACACAAACATTCACCAAAATATTACTGACTGGAATCCACATAAACATTTTCTAAAATCTCAATAATAGGTAGGCACTAACAAAATGTTAAGAAATCACCAGCACAAAACTTTGAAACACAGTAATTATAAAATTATAGTAATACGATAACACAGACATATAAGAATGAAATATGCAAAAATGGAAATACACCAACCACCAAAAAATATGCTTAAAGATTATATCAATCTTTCAAAAGATTACTTCACTTTAAAAAAAAAAATTAAACACGTCTTTCTAAGACTTTCTCATAGACAACACTGCCAAGTCACAAAGACCTGTACAAATATAATTAGCAGCAAGACACATTAGAACTCACAATAAGAGATATGTTCAGCTCTTATCAAAATAATAATTCTCTTTCACCTAGAACATCACTTTAACTCTTAACATAACAAAACCCAGTAATCACCACATTACCTTTTGTAAAAATGTACCATCACACACTTTACACGATACTTGTATAGCACAAATACCTTGGATCACCTCTTAAGACGAATACACTCCTTGGGTGAATTTAACAAAATTTTTACCAGTATTATAGTAACCAGTAAACAGTAATTGAGAGAGAGAGAGAGAGAGTGAGACAGGACCTATTGCCTGGAGCCCCTGATCCTAACTGCCTGACTCTGGATCAGCACTGCACTTTAAACTGCAACAAGCCCTCCCAGAATACATGATACATAAAGTGTACATACATTCATACAAGTATACATGTATGTATGGAATACATACACGGCTGGAGCTTCGAGCACCTTATCTCTTATCTGTGATAGACGTTTCCTGGGACACTTACACACTTGAACAAACAAAAGGAAGTGCTTTTAGACCCAAAACTGGCTGGCTGTCAACATGTCATCTCCAACTCTCTTACTGTTCCTCATTCCATTACATACATATATATACATATATGTATACTGTATATATATGTATATATATAAAGATATATATACATATATATATAGATATGTATAAACAGGGTGTTTCAAAATTAGAGCCCCCCCCCTCTATAGCATAAACCAAAACTAATATGGACAAAAACAAAAGTAATTCAGAAGTTTTCACCAATAGTGAGTTTTATTAACCCTTAAATGCCGAGCCTCTATTTACAAAAACGTCTCCCGTATGCCGGCGGCGTTAAGGAGTTAAGCGCGAAGCGGAAAAAGTTTTTTTTTCAAAAAATCACAGCACGCTTAGTTTTTAAGATTAAGAGTTCATTTTTGGCTCCTTTTTTTGTCATTGCCTGAAATTTAGTATGCAACCATCAGAAATGAAAAAAAATATCTATCATATATAAATACTGAAATATATGACAGCGCAAAAAAAATGTTCATATATAATTTTATACAAATCGCGCTGTGAGCAAAACGGTTAAAGCTAACGGATTATTTTTTTTCCTTGTATTGTACACTAAATTGCGATGATTTTGGTATATAACAAATTTTAAAACGATCAAAGCAACACAGAGAAAATATTATCACAATATGATGCATGAATCCGTAATGAGCGGACGTAAAAAATATTTTTTCAAAAATTCACCATAAATCGAAATATTGTGCTAGAGACTTCCCGTTTGTTGAAAAATGAAGCTAATTGATTGAATATTACTAGACTGTAAGTGTTTTAGCGTACAATTTCAGTTTTCGACCATTTCGGTCGAGTTAAATTTGACCAAAGGTCGAATTTTCTCTATTTATCGTAATTTATGGGAAAATATTTCAAAACTGATAAAAGCTACAACCATGAGTTATTTTCTGTTGTATTCTACATGAAATTGCGCACATTTTCATATATAAAAGTTTATGTAATGACTAATATAAAACGGTGCAAACATTACGACAACGTGACGAAAGAATTTCCGAGATGTTCGGCCGAGTTACCGCGCGCAGACGTAAGGAAAAAGTTTTTTCAAAAATTCATCATAAATCGAAATATTGTGCTAGAGACTTCCAATTTGTTGCAAAATGAAGGTAAATGATTGAATATTACTAGAATGTAAGAGTTTTGGCTTACAATTGCATTTTTTTACCATTTCAGTTGAGTCAAAGTTGACCGAAGGTTGAAATTTTGGCAGTTATCGAGATTTATATGAAAATATTTCCAAACTGATAAAAGCTACAACCATGGGTTGTATTTTACATGAAATTGCGCACATTTTCATATATAAAACTTTACGTAACAGCTAATATAAAACAGTGCAAAAATTACGACAAAATGACGAAAGAATTTCTGAAATTTTTCGGCCGAGTTACCATGTAGCGGACATAAGGAAAAGTTTTTTCAAAAATTCACCATAAATCGAAATATTGTGCTAGAGACTTCCAATTTGTTGCAAAATGAAGGTAAATGATTGAATATTACTAGAATGTAAGAGTTTTAGCTTAAAATTGCATTTTTCGACCATTTCGGTCGAGTCAAAGTTGACCGAAGGTTGAAATTTTTTGTAGTCGATGTACGGTACGTCCACTTGGCACCCAACAGACAATTTTAGTCGACGTATGATACGTCCAGTAGGCGTTTAAGGGTTAATTCCGTGTGTTTAGTAGATTCTGGTATTCAAATAAAGTTTATAATAACATGTTTTTCTTATGCTTAGTGTAATTTATCCCAATTGGTGTTAAAATATGTGAAAAGTAAAAAAATTATGCAGCGTGCATCTGAATACAAGCTCTTGTTGTTGACTTCGGCGGGTGTTGTTATTAAATTTAGACTTATCATTACAATACTTTATGATCTCTGTATTCGTTAACATTATTTATTGACAAAACATATTTCTGAGGGAGATTTTTAGGTTAGTAAATAAGTTTCAATTCACATTACTTTGTAATTATTTGAAAACAATGATGCTAATTGGACAAAATATTTGCAACCAGTCAGCTAGCAGGAAACTTTTCTGAACTAAAAGGGCACCCCTGCGAGTGAGTGCAAATGCGCCTTGGTAAAAAAAACCAAGTTTAGCCTGCGAATAGCTCTAATCCACGAATACTTAAAATCCCTCTAAAAACAGTTATAACTGCTTAGTTTGATAGTTCAAAAACACCAAAAAACCCTCTAAAAATGCTTATACTGTACTGAATATTTTAATAGTTTTATCACAAAAAGTGCATTTAGTCATGGAAATGATATGAAAATATAGTAATTTGTGAATATTTCTCTATGAAAAATACAGCAAATAGGCAAATTTTCCCTGAATAATATGTGTATATATATGTTTCACAGAGAAATCCACGAATAGGTGAAGTTGCAAATCCGGAACCGCGAATAGGCGGGACTCCACTGTATATATAGTTATACTACACTCTGTAAAACTTTAATTGAATTTGGTTCAGTCTTCTTGGAGAAATAAGCATTTAGTTTTGAAAACAGAAAGTTTTGAGAAAACAGCAAAACAAATAAATTTTTGGACTTCCAAGAATCCTGAGATAATCAGGACATCTTTAGCAAGTTATCCCCCTATCATTATAACCCGGTTTCTGTATGACGCTACTGCGAGAGAGAATGGGATATTTTAGTGGGTGACGATTATTTTTGTATAAAATTTTGGCACATTTTATACAGGATGTTCTTTTACAAGGCCATAAATGCAATGAAGAAAATTGTCAGCGACCCAGTCTAAACACTTTTTTTAGCAATAACATTTCAAGATATGTTTGTTTACACATAAAACAGTCCAAAACAGTGTGTAACTCAAACTTGATCGTATCCAGGGTTGTTCATACAGACTTTGTTTTTTACAATTGGTGGTTCACAGTGATATACAATTGATGAAAATTGTCCATGAACGCATCCAAACATTTTTTTTAGCACTAATGTTTCAAGACTTGTTTATTTACACAGAAAACAGTCCAAAACATTGTATAACTAACTTGATCCTATCCTGACTTAGTTATACAGACATTTTTTACAAGTTGTTTTTTTTTTTTTTACAATTTATGGTTTACAGTACCATACAAGCAATGAACAAAATTGTCAATTAACCAATTAAAAATATTTTTTTATTATTATAGTTTCAGAATATGTTTATTTAGGCATAAAACAGTTGAAAACTGGTAATAACTAAAATTCGATTATTCCTCAAAATTTGGCGGTTGGCCCACCCCTTGTAGAGCATAGCTCTGACAGTTTTCAAGATAAACTGCTCAATTTTATTTCATTTTGCAGCTGAATGATTGCTGCATACAATGGCATAGAAGTCCACCCAAAATATCATAAGCAGGTAAAATAATGAGATACATGAAAAATTTGCATTTTCCCCTTAGTAAATAATTTGCCCATAAAAACATTTCCATCAAGTCATCATTGTTAATCCGTTAGATACCCAGGTAAATTATAGCACTGAAAGTATTAAAAAAATGAATGACAAAGTAGAGTTGCTTCTTCCGCAAGAAAAGTGCTAAGTCACCCACGCGATATGTGCAGAAAACTCCTTATACCTTTTTTTGTTCAAAACTTGTAGCTCCAATAATTGTCAAAGTAGACGGCTCAATTTTGTTTCATTTTGTTGCTGAATGATTGTTCTATACAGTAGTGTAAAACATCCCCCCAAAGTAACTTATGTAGGTGGAGTAATGAGTAGAAATTACGAGATACAAGAAAACATTTGCGATAAACAGATATTACCCAGATAAATTACACAATTTTTGTAATGCAAAAGTTGTTATTATACCAAGGAAAATATGAAAAATGAAGGACAAAGTAACATCACGTTTTCCGTAAAATAAGTGGCGCCCAGTCAAATGTTCGTTCCTTCCCCCCCCCACTCTCTCTCTCTCTCTCTCTCTCTCTCTCTCTCTCTCTCTCTCTCTCTCTCTCTCTCTCTCTCTCTCTCTCTCTCTCTCTCTCTCTCTCTCTCTCAGAAAAAAGATGACTCATGTAATTGTAGAATAAAAATAAAACTACTGTATACAAAATAAAAAACATTTTATTTTAAAAAATTCTCTCTCGTGCATGCGTTCATGGAAAGAAGTAATGTAATTAGTTATGGACTAAAAATCTAAAACTATACAAAAATATTAAATATATGCCTGTTACATATGTATAAAAGATATTCTCTCTCTCTCTCTTGCAGAAAAAATATTATACAAAACAAATACTGTAAACATACATGTTACTTATGTATAAAAAATATCAGGAACTTTCACTAAAAATTATCCTCATCTTGTCTGCTGCTTTGTGCAGTTTTTTTTTTGGATGTTTGGGTATGTTCATCAGTATGTGATGGACTTAAATTTTGGATGACGTTTATATACAATACTGGTAAGCGAAAGGGTTAAGATAAAGTTTTGTCATGTTAAAGGATTTATGAATGAAATGTGTAATGTAGGTCTCAAAATGAGATGAGAGATTTTTCGTACTCACAGTTCTATAATGTGTGCAGGAATGATAGTGGGTAGAACTTAGTATCAAAATCTTTTTATATGTACCTCCCTTTTTGGTACTGCAGTTTGTGGATGTTTATTTAAATTTTACTAAAATACAAAGGAAATTTTAGTTCTTATTAGAGGAAAGTTGCTATCTTTTGATATATTCTATATTCATGTGTTAGTGCACCTGTTTACTGTAGTAAGAATATGGTGCACTGATATGCATCTCTTATTTATTGTTTTAGAATGTACAGTATATTTGATAATGAGATATTGCATGCATATATTAATTTTATTGATAATGGATTTAATATTTTCAGTCAGTGCAAAGAGTATTTCAAATTGTCAAGATTGACATTTCAGTAAATTTGGCTTGGAATTAGATTTTTAAAGCTCATCTTGAGGATAAAAAATATTCAGTTTAAGCTTTAATTTACACTTAATACTGAGGAGAGTTTGTATTGCATAGTACTGAATAATTTTCTAGATGGATCATTGCTTTGTGAGCTCAGCCAGTTTCAAATGTGTATACTGTTTGTGGATTTTCATTATTAACCCTTTAATGCCGAAGCCCTATTTTCAAAAATGTCTTCCCAGTATGCCGGCCCTCCGGAGGTAGCGCTGAAGCGGATAAAAGATTTTTCAAAAATCACAGCGCACTTAGTTTTCAAGATTAAGAGTTCATTTTGGCTCCTTTTTCTCATTGCCTGAAGTTTAGTATGCAATCATCAGAAATGAAAAAATATCATCATATATAAATATTGGAATATATGACAGCGAAAAAAAACTCGTGATATAATTGTATACAAATCGCATGTAAGGAAAAAAAAAAACGGTTAAAGCTAATGAGTTAATTTTTTTAGTTGTATTGTACACTAAATTGCGATGATTTTGGTATATAACAGATTGTAAATGATTAAAGCAACACAGAGAAAATATTATCACAAAATGATGCATGAATTGCAAATGAGCGGACGTAAAAAA
>NC_089748.1:73171649-73226649 GCF_040412425.1 Macrobrachium rosenbergii
CTGAGCTGCCGTGGCGTTGCGACCTTCTACGGGTTTGCGCTCGGCAAGACGCCAAGACGCATGCATGGGCACGCTCTTCGCACTCCCACACTCCCAGCTGGGCCGCCTCCTTCACTTTCCCCATCACTCGCCCCCACCAGCCACAATCGCATCCTCCTCCTCCTCCATCTCACTTTCTCCCTCATAAGCACTAAAACCACTAAATTCTAGTTCGCTTCCCTCCTTAGGATCCCGTACGGATCTTGGGGGCAAATACTCATCATCGCTGACATCAGGCGTGATGTCCTCATTGCTAGATGACCAGCTACCACCGAAATCAGGACTTCCCACCTGCTCTCGATCGAGCTCTGACAAGCACTCGTCTATGTCCTTCTGTTGGAGGCCTCCCAAATGTTTTTGGATGCCCCTCAGGACACCCCGATGCTTCCTAGGGGTCGTAAAAGGAACGGGATGTGGTCCTTAGTCACCATAGGTCACACGGGCTTAACAACACGCCGCTGAGAAGCTGGGTCACTTTGGTTGCTGGGTCCTTCTCCAGCATCCCAGTCTAAAACTCGCCACACGCTCACTTCCGACAGGCAGTATGTGCCTTTCACGGTCCTGACGCCTTTGTGACATCTCTGCAAACGTTCTGTTGCAGCACGAATACGCTAACACTCGCAAAGTTCAACAAAACACGCCTCGCGCGTCAAAATATTGCTCCGAAGGTGCTGCTCTGATGCTCTCTGATGCGAGAAGGGGGAATTCACGCATGCGCATCTGGGTGACGCTCAGAAACAAAACAATAGCTGGATCCGTGAACTCCCAGCATCCGCCGAGGCACGGGATTTGAAATCTTCCGCAAACTAGGCCTATAATTATTTTTCCGCGAATATTTAAAAAAAGCATTTTCAGTCGACCTTTGCAACGTCCACTCGGCATTCGACAGACAATTTTTGATGACGTTTAAAACATCCAGCAGGCGTTTAAGGGTTAAGGGGTTTTGATTCCCTGTGAAATAGAAATACAGGGTTATTAATGTAAAGGCATGATATAAATACAAAACTGCTTTATTAAGGAAAATAAAAACTCATATTATGTTTTACTTATAAAAGTCTGAGTTTAATGGATGCAAAATAAAATTGTATTGTACCTTATTTGAGTGCTGGTAGTATAGGCTGGCACTGGTGAAGCTCATCTATTATTTCTTGATTGTGACATACTGGGTAACTTACAAAATTGCATAATAGCAAGACTTTGTACTAATATATAATTTCGAGACTTCAGACATAATCATTCATCACTTTTTTTTATTTTGAAGTTAGAACTCTCTTCAGTCTGTGTATTTACTATTTAAGGTCAAAGTTACACTGATCCATGTGTTTAAAAATTGAGTAGCTTAAGGACGGACAATCCAGAATCTTATAAAGAACAAAGTGCTGTATCCTATACAGGTATAAACAGCACAGATTCTCACAGACAGCATAAAATTGAACCTGTTTATCTGGAAAGGTCTCACAGAGCAGCATATTTTGCCAGCTTCGCCTAGTAATAGAATTAATGTTCTTTTTACCCTGCATTTTGTACATCCATACAGCAAAATGATCAGCAGTACTCATTTAAAACTAGTTCATAACAAAATGTTACTGTGGAGCATCACTATATTGTGATCGAAAATAATGAGTAAAAAGCCACAATAATATAATTGATAAATTGTATATTTTAAGACAAAAAATATACAAAAAGGGGATAAAAATGAGGAGCTTTAGACTGTTTAACGAATCCTCTTCAGCCAACTGAATCAGTTGGCTGAAGAGGACCATATGCAAAACGGCCTAAAGCTCCTCATTTTTATCCCCTTTTGTATATTTTTGTGTCTTAAAATATACAATTTATCAATTATATTATTGTGGCTTTTTACTCATTACAAGATGTTACTTTCTCCCATTGTGTAAGTGTAACAGATCTGACTTTAAAAGTATTATTCTGGAAATGGACTGTCAGTTTTACAAGAGAAAGATGCTGGTGTGGTGAAGAGGCTAAAGTCAAAGATATTTAGCTCTAGTCAATAGGTTCCTATAAAAGACTGTAAATTGTAAAAAGGTTGTTAAAAGTACATTTTAAAACAGAAGAATTGCCAGTAAAATTAAAACCTCTTGCAATGCGGTAAATTTATTGTACATAAGGAATAATGAATACACTTGTTCCTTATTTATTATACTGTACATAATGAATAGTGAATAACACCAATTTGAGTTGAAATTTGTTGCATTGGGCAGTGTCATATATTCATATATTCAAGACCAACAATCATGTCACTGGTAAAGAATAAATGATGATAAAGCCCATAATACCATTTACGGAAAATCTGATATATGTCTAGGCACAATGAAAAACTGTACTCAGAATAGTCCTCACAAATTACTGTAGTCAATATGTATAAGTCTGAGGAGATAGTTCAATAGCCTTCTACACAATGATGTGTATTGAAGTCCAGTGGGTAACAAAGTTTAAGGCTGCAGTCATAAGCATAGTGTAGATTAATTAATATTTATAGTGAATATATAGACCTAAAAGAGTGACATTTATCTTTGTAATTACTTTTAATTATGATATAATAGGAAGGCTGTGATGAATTGGGATGTTTATTTCAATGTGAAGATTGAATTTCTTACTTGGTATGTTTGTAATTGTAGTCATTTTGATTTTACAAAATTATGGTCTCACTACCTACTCCATGTAGGTTATTTTAGCATTTAATTGTAGCCTAAATAATGAAAGTAAATGAAATATTGTACATCAAAGAAGATATTTAGTTCTAGTCAAAAGATTTCTACAAAAGACTGTAAATTGTAAAAGTCTGGTGAAAGTATATTTTTAGACCAGAAGGTAAATTGTCAGTAATATTGACTAACACCTGCTACTCATTTATTATGTATAGGGAATAGTGAATAACACCTGCTACTCATTATTTGTAGGGAATAGTGAATAACGCCTGCTTTCATTTTAATATACATAGAGAATAGTGAATAACACCAGTATGAATTGACATTGTTTGCATGATTATTTTTGCATTTGATTATAACTGAAAAAGATAGTAAATGAAATATCACATCACATGGTTAAATGCATAATTTTATTGAGGTACTCTTATGTTAAAGATGTGATGGTCAATCTGTTAGTATACATTCCTATCATCAAGGATTTTTTAGAGAAAGTAGGAGTGAGATTAAAGATACCTGCACATTTCTCGCTGGCTTTTGAATTTTTTTTAGTATACTATTGAAGTTAATACTTACAGTACTTGGTTTTATTTGTAAATATATCTTCCAGGTAAATAATTCAGGGGTTTGGGTTTTTCTAAATGCAAATATTATGTTATTTCAACCCATTTCACTAATTAATTTGCTTGTGGTTGTATTCTATCCATGTACAGTACATTACTCATTTACAGAATTAATATCACTTAGCAGGAATGCAAGTGAATTTGAATTATTCTTGGTTTAGTATCAGATAAAAGTTGTCAGATCTATGTTCTAGGACTTTACTTGTGGCAGTTTGATTGAAAGTGGCATATAATCTTTTTTACCAGAATGTGTACAGGAGTGTAGTACAGAACTGAAAGAATTGATTTTTAATAGCTTGTGGGAAAAGTTGCAACTGCAAAACAGAAGATGTACTTTTGACCTTTTTGCTGCTGTTTGTTAGAGACAGGATGTTTGCTAGTAAGGAGGGAAAGGCATAAGTCACATTCTTGTAAGTCACATTCTTGTAGTAGTGCAATCATCAAATCCATAGTTAGTAGGGAATGGTTAGTACCTAACAGTACCCCGACAGTATCATAGGGAAAATGTTCTTGAAAGTCCTTGCCTCAGCAACATTGGAGGCTAGGTTGTGTACTCCAGTATTGTAAACTAAAGAGTTGGGTGCAACCCTCCAGTCTTTTTAGTTGATCTGCTCTTTCCAGTCAGTAATAAGATGGGTACTTTACTGTTGTATATTACAGATTTCCCCATCCTCTTATTGCAATAAAACAGTATTTTATGAGTGTGTTACAAGTAAATGGCTGTACCTGCATTCATGGAATCTTTGACTGTTGTGATGTTGCTGATCCCTAATGTTACAAGATTACACAGAAAGATAAACATAAACCATAAGGTACAGGAATAATTTTTCAAGCAGTAGTTTAGTGATGCTAGCACTGCTTAAATGTTAATAATTTGTTGTTGTTGGTGTCCACGGATTAGTGTGTATAATTACTTAACCTTTAAACGCCGACTGGACGTATCATAAGTCGACTAAAATTGTCTGTCGGGTGACGAGCGGACATACCGTACGTCGACTACAAAAAATTTCAACCTTCGGTCAACTTTGATTCGACCAGAAGGTCGAAAAATGCAAATGTAAGTTAAAACTCTTACATTCTAGTAATGTTCAATCATTTACCTTCATTTTACAACAAATTGGAAATCTCTAGCTCAATATTTTGATTTATGGTGAATTTTTGAAAAAAGCTTTTTCCTTATGTCCGCACAGTAACTCGGCCGAAAATTTCAGAAATTCTTTAGTCATTTTGTCATAATTTTTGCACTGTTGTATATTAGCCGTTACGTAAAGTTTTATGTATGAAAATGTGCACAATTTCATGTAAAATACAACAAAAAACAACCCATGGTTGTAGCTTTTATCAGTTTGGAAATATTTTCATATAAATCACGATGTGCCAAAATTTCAACCTTCAGTCAACCTTGACTCGACTGAAATGGTCGAAAAACGCAATTGTAAGCTAAAACTCTTACATTCTAGTAATATTCAATCATTTACCTTAATTTTGCAACAAATTGGAAGTCTCTAGCACAATATTTCGATTTATGGTGAATTTCTGAAAAACTTTTTCCTTACGCTCGCCGTAACTCTGCCGAACATCTCAGAAATTCTTTCGTCACTTTGTCGTAATGTTTGCACCGTTTTATATTAGTCGTTACATAAAGTTTTATATTTGAAAATGTGCGCAATTTCATGTAGAATACAACAAAAAATAACTCATGGTTGTAGCTTCTATCAGTTTTGAAATTTTCTCATATAAATCACGATGTGCCAAAATTCCAACCTTCAGTCAACTTTGACCCGACCGAAATGGTCGAAAAATGCAATTGTAAGCTAAAAATCTTACATTCTAGTAATATTCAATCCTTTACCTTCATTTTGCAGCAAATTGGAAGTCTCTAGCACAATATTTCAATTTATGGTGAATTTTTTAAAACTTTTTCCTTACGTCCGCGCTCGGTAACTCGGCCGAACATCTCTGAAATTCTTTCGTCACTTTGTCGTAATGTTTGCACCGTTTTACATTAGTCGTTACATAAACTTTTATATATGAAAATGTGCACAATTTCATGTAGAATACAACAGAAAATAACTCATGGTTGTAGCTTCTATCAGTTTTGAAATATTTTCATATAAATCATGGTGCCAAAATTTCAACCTTCGGTCAACTTTGACTCGACCGAAGTGGTTGAAAAACGCAGTTGTAAGCTAAAATGCTTACATTCTAGTAATATTCAATCATTTACCTTCATTTTGCAACAAATTGGAAGTCTCTAGCACAATATTTCGATTTATGGTGAATTTTTTAAAAAAAACTTTTTCCTTACGTCCACGCGGTAACTCGGCCAAAAATTTCAGAAATTCATTCGTCATTTTGTCATAATGTTTGCACCGTTTTATATTAGTCGTTACATAAAGTTTTATATATGAAAATGCGCGCAATTTCATGTAGAATACAACAAAACATAAGTCATGGTTGTAGCTTTTATCTGTTTTGAAATATTTTCATATAAATCACGATAAATAGAAAAAATTCGACCTTCAGTCAACTTTAACTCGACCGAAATGGTAAAAAACTGCAATTGTAAGGTAAAACACTTACAGTCTAGAAATATTCAATCAATTACCTTCATTTTGCAAGAAACGGGGAGTCTTTAGCACAATATTTCGATTTATGGTGAATTTTTGAAAAAAACCTTTTTTAAGTCTGCGCGTTACGAATTCGTGCATAATTTTGTGATATATTCTCTGTGTTGCTTTGATTGTTTTACAATTTGTTATATACCAAAATCATCACAATTTAGTGTACAATACAAAGAAAAAAATATAACTCATTAGCTTTTTGCTCACAGCACGATTTGTATACTGTACAATTATATATGAAATTTTTTTTTGTGCTGTCATATATTTCAATATTTATATATGATATTTTTTTTTCATTTCTGATGGTTGCATACTAAACTTCAGGCAATGTCAAAAAAAGGAGCCAAAAATGAACTCTTAATCTTAAAAACTAAGTGTGCTGTGATTTTTTGAAAAAAAAATTTTTTTTTTCCGCTTCGGAGCTAACTCCCAAACGCCGCCGGCATACGGCAGACACTTTTGTAAATAGAGGCTCGGCGTTTAAGGGTTAAGAGACTACATCAGATATTTTGTAAAATCCCCATTAATGTATAGTACTTTTTTGGGTTTATATACACTTACAGTGATATGGGAATGATGAAATTAGAAAGATGGTTTGCAAGGCTGAAAAATGACACAGAATAGAGGGCAAGGTCAACTATTATATGAATGCTGCCATTCCATTTTGGTCAAAAATAAAAAAGAAAAAAAAGTTTGAGAACAATATTACAGACTAGGATTGACAAGGTCTTAAAAGTGTGAATGAAATACAGTACTGTATGTGAGAAATCATAATAGCAAAACTGTTGATGTACTAATCTTTTATGCAAATGTATTCACTGGGCATTTGTAAACTCAGACAAGTGTCCAAACCTGTAAATGGATGAATTGCAAGTGTTCAAAAGGTGAAGATGACTTTTCAACCAAGTTTTTAACTGCTCATAAGAAAAAATGAAGAAATGGAAAGGAGTATTGTACTAAATTTGTGAGGCACTTGTTTTCATGGTTTTAAGTATCTTCATAAAAACATACTAAGTACTTGATAATGATGAAAAGCTGCTAGTTTAAAAGAGAGGGTGACAGGAAAAGAAATAAAGAAAAGGTTTTAGGCAAAGCCCATGCAAAGGAACAAGTAAGAGGTGGCATAACATATGAAAGACTATGTAGATAAAGGTGGTAGATAAAATATCAATATGAGTTTGCAGTGTGATGAAGAGTGGCCTGAAGCAGAGAAGTTTAGTAATTAGAGCCTACTACCTTTGATACATATGAGAGACTCATGAGATTATCCAACTAATTGTAAAGATAATGACCAAACAATAGGTCATATTTATCTGAAATATGTTAGCCTCATGATCTTTGAGTCAGTGTATAATGTATAACAAATTTTTTTTAGTGGCAGTGTAAGTTAGGTCTCAGTTGCCTTTCTTCAGAATTGACAGCAGTATTGGATATTAACAAGTGGAGAGGGGTTGTACAGACAGGTACAATGTAATAAAAATGAAAAGGGGAGAAGGCAGTCAGTTACAGAAAGGTAGATATGGAAGTAGCAGAATGCTTTGTAGTAGGATGCTCAGAATATTGTAGAAGTTATATAGATGAGGAATTTGACTGCTAGGGTATAAAATAGAAAGTACACTAGGTAGAAAGAACGGAAAGGGAAAACCTGATTTAGGTATCATGATGAGTGAAGTAATAAACATTTTGAGATTTGAAGGATTTTTGTGCTTATTGTGATCAGTTTACCATTAAAAAGATGAAGGATTACGATAAAACAGGCCTAGGAAATTTTTTGGGTTGTGACACTTATTGCAAGGTGTTCTTTGTATAGTTATGAGCACTAGTCACTTAGGTGTTTGTCCACAACCTGATTTTGTTTTGAAAGAAGTGAAGATTAAGACAGAAGTAATACAAAATAGCTTTATCCTACCTTAAACAATTTTTTTTCTGTAATGTGCAAAATGTATTAAAATATTTAAATGATCATATTTGTATGATTGATAGTTTGCCATGCTTGCAAAAATAAAGGGTTAACAAAGCTTATGCTTGTAGATTTAGGTTTGTTGAAAGTATTTAAAAAGAAACCATATTAGTTTTAACAAGATTTTGGCTTTAATTTTTTGCATACTAATACAGTATCTATTAAAAATTCTGTCTTTTAAAGTAGGGATTTACTCTGGTATTTTACTGAGTATGGTTACCTTTTGAATAGTATTCATTACCAAACTTTTATTACTGTTTATTAACTGCATCAGAATTAATCCTCCTGATTTTTTACAGCTTTGCGTGAAAGGGCGCTAAGTGGAGACAGAGGAGTACCAAAAGGAACGCCAGTTAAGAGAGCAAAGTGGCATCTTGGTAAGTTAGAGAAGTTGATATTTGTAAAGAAATTACATCTCTCATTATGTGGTGTAAGTAAAAGTTCATTGTCTGCTTATATCATGAATAATAGTAATAACAAATTTTCATAATTATATATCATGCAAATATTCTGCATGCATTTTGCAGTCGTTTTATTTGCAAATAGCTTTTCTATCAGCAGATGGATAGAAGTATTTATACTTTATTGAATGGAAAAACTTGGACATAGACAATAGTCTAAATAGATTTAGCCATTCAAACAATGGGAATCCGACCTTTGGGGAAAAAGTTGAGTCTTCTTAAAGAACATTCTCATGGGCATCTTTTTTACAGGTATCCGTTCTCAGAGCAAACCACTTGACATAATGAGTGAAGTGTACAAAGCCATGAAGGTTCTAGGGTTTGTAAGTAGTTTAAGTATTTTGCAGTTTATAAAATTTCAGCATATTAATTTCTACATTAAACAAAAGCTTTTGGCTTTTATATAACTTAGACTAAGTAGTTAATGCAGTCCCTGTACGCAGTCAGATTTTTATGATTATCACATTACAGCAACAGTCTCAAGTAATTTGCAGTAATTAAAAGATAAAATATGTTAATTTTATGTTATTATATGAAAAGATAATGCCTCTGTATTTCTTTTTCCACAGGAGTGGAAGGTTGTTAACCCTTTCCATGTGCGAGTTCGACGAAAGAACCCTGTAACTTCAAACTATGTACACATGGCACTGCAACTGTACCAAGTAGATTATAAATCACACCTCTTGGATTTCAAGATAATATCAAATGATGTTAACGAAGCCTTATACAATGAAAGGAGAAGTGAGTACATTATCTTCTGTACTTCTGAATTATCATTTATGTATTTGTAAAAATGTCCTGCTTGATAAGACTTTATACACTGAAAGAAACATCAAGATCCTCCTTGTGTAGATTTTTTAAGTATATTATTACAACAGTACTAAATTCTTTAGCTTTCTAGGGGATAAAGAATTTTATATTATAGTAATGCATTTCAAAAATGTTCAAGAGGGGTCTCTTTGTCTCCTGCAATTGTCAGAACATTATTTTTCTTTTTAGGCCATTTTGTACACTCATATCCAAAACTCAAGACAGTATTATGAGGCATGTGTAAAATATTACAGTATTACAATTAATTTTTAGAAAGGAAAAGTGTGGAAAAGTATAGAAAAGATTCAGAATAAATCTTCCATTATCAACTACAATAATATTGTTTGTAGATAAAAAAAAATTTTTCTTGGTGTGGCTGATATAACTGAGAGGTATAAAGATACTTTTTCATGGTAGTTTACAAATTGTTGCTCTACAAATGAACATTGTGCCAAAGTTTCTTTTTCACATTTCTTAGAAAACACCTGTGTTATATACGTCAGGTTTTAATGTTTTTGTCATATTTTCACGTCCTTAGCCCCCTGGAATCTTGTCTTTTCAACAAGTTGTTTGAGTGGTGATCCCCCCACAATAATTAGGATGAATGCCACAGAAATTTGTGTTCAGCACACAAGCCTTGCTGCTGAGATGCTGTAATGTCACACTTCCAAGTGTCAGAGATATTTCTGTATGTTTGATCCAGCAACAGATACTTGTCTTGCAAGTTTGTTACCATTAAAAAGAATACCTATCTATAGGTGTAAGTATTGGTAAGGAACAAAATAACAGTGTAAGTATTGATACTCTCTCTCTTATTTATCTGTTATTTCCTCAAGAAAAGCAAGGGAAATAGAAATGTCATTAACAGTTATAGTGAGTAATGATGGAAGTAGAATCTACTTTCCGAGACTGCACGAATGTGATATTTCATGGGTTAGTGGAATCTTATATTTCTTGGTTTAACACCCCACCACTAAACCTGCCATTGTTTCAGGCCATACATAAGTGATATCATATTATGATTGAATTACAATTACTTAGCAAGCTGATCAAAAGACTTATTTTTCAAATAAGTTCAGTCATTTGGAATTTTCAGACTTATTAATATTTTACTAGGGATCATTGAAGAAATAATTTTGCTTTAATAATAAAACACTTTGGTTACAGTACAATGTACAGAAGAGTGATATTGCTCTGAGTTGACAATAAACATGCTATGAACTACGAGTATGCTCAACCTTATTGTCTAGAATGTTTTGATAATTTGGATGTCTGCTGTGACTTGGGCTTGTTCCTAACATGATGAAAAAGTCCTGTAACTGTTTCAAAATGCTAAACCAAGCAACAGTACCTTTGGAAATTAATTTTGGGAAACTTAGTTGTCATTAATAAAGAATACTAACAATACCATTACAATGTGCCTTTTGACTTATATAAAGTTAAACAAAATTCTATTACAAGCTAATGTGGAATTTCCAAATTTGAAATATTTGTACATACAATAAATGCAAACCATTGAGGGATTAGAATAAAAACCCTGCCCCTATTTAAAATCTTCGTTCTCACAATTACAATATGGTAATTAAGAGAATGAGACAAAGTCCTGCACCACATACAGTAGAAGGCAGAAAGTTCCTTCAATACAGAGCAAGCGAAGGATGATAAATGTATGCTAGTTTTGTACTGTCGTTCCTTAATAGCACTGATGAATTAAGTTCCGCTGTTAAATTTTGCCAACTGTGTATACTTTTAAAACAGACTGTATGCCCTTGGTGGTTTTTCACTAATACAGCAATTGCTAATATGGTTGATCTTTTAATTAAGATGCAGTCAAAAGAATATGAAGTGGGAAGTTCTTCGTGCTAGTGCTGTTACTTAAAATGCCTTTGAAGCAGTCTGTGCCAGGTGATAAAGAAACACTTTCTACTTTTACAAAAGATCTAAGTAGAAAGGGAGAAAATCCATAAGGGATTTTCAATTAAGTATAAAAGTAGGTAGGATGAGGAGGACCAGTGTAAAGCAGCTTTCATAACTGATGATAAAAGTATCAAAGGAAGTACTCTGCAGCAGGTGAACTCAGGGATATTAGCCACAAATGGGTGAATACGGGTTTATTTAACATATCCTTCATCGGTGGATCATTAGTAGTTCTATATAATGAAAGTGTTAATTTTACAACTACCCTCACATACTACTTTAATGATTCATATTGGCAAGGGATCAGTTTCATTAGACATTTCTGTTTCTTGGTTGGATCATTTTGTTGCCCTGAAGACAAGAGAGATGAGGTTATTCAACACTAAGTTGGATCATCTGTAATCTTCTCTCACTTGTTTGAGAATTACTGTGCCTCATTACATAAATTTTCATCTTTGTAAGATGAACAGCTACAGATTACATCTTTTATTGGTGTCTCCTTTAAAAAAGAATTTTCCATCTAGGCAAGGTGGTTTTTCTACAGATTGGAGTTCATCAGGGAGGATAATTATCTTTAACTGTCTATATCTTTCTTGGTGCCTCCTTTACAAAGTAATATATCATCTTGGGAAGTTGTGTCATCTACAGACTGGAGTTCATCCAGCATGTTATCTCCCTATCCTTCTTGGCTGGATCATTATTTGTTTTGCAGATGTAAGAGTTTGCTCAGCAATTAGGAAGAGGGATCAACTGTTTAAATTCTTTCCACATCCTCAGGAACATGTATCAGCCTAACATAATTCTCTTTCATTACTCTTCATGCATATTGTATAATAAAATTCTCCTGCAGACAGGAGAGGGAGATTTTATTCAACCTCCGTATCCTTCTCAGCCATTTTGTTTTAATTTTCTTAGTTCTTCATTTTGTTGAAAATTCGTCTTTTGTGATTCTTCTGAGAAGTTCATCTTGGCAAAGCAGCTACTGGCCAAAGAGGCATATTTTAACAGCCATCAACTTATTGTTCTTGGCTGGATCATAAGTTGTTTTGCAGATCAAGTTTATTAAACATTCCATCTCCATAACCTTCTCAGATGGATAATTTTTATGTCTAGCACTGTTCAGAATAAGTGTTTCTTTCACAATCTTCCTTGGCAAGGATATGTAAACCACAGACTAGAGAGAAGTTTATCAAATATATTCTTGAGTGGAACATTTGTTGTTCTACATATTGAAAGTTTCATTCTACAACCACTCAGGTTCACATCTCACTTGAATGGTGATTAATTTTGGCAAGGGACCAGCTGCAAACTTGAAAAGTTATCAGTAGTCATCTTGTGCCTCTTGGCTGTGTCATTTGCTGTTCTGAAAAGAGAGAGAAATTTATTAATAGATCAGCTGTAGCCAGTTAACTCTGTTCAATTTACTTGCTGCAGCTATTTCCTTTTTGACTGGATTATTTGCTGTTCTGAGGATGAGTGTTTAAGCCATTTGCTGTCCTGAGGACAATCATATTTTATTCAACTATTATCTCCATGTCCTTTAAGAAGGGATCTTTGAAGATAGGGCAAAGTGCATAAAAATAATAACTTTCATATCCTTTTAGGAGGAATATTGAATTTAAGGGAGAAGTGTATGAAATACAGTAATATCTCGAAAGAGCCCATTGCAGACCTGGAGGATCGCAAATGTTTGGTAAAAGTCACTAAAAATACTAATAAATGCAAATTTTTTAAGAGTTAAAACCCTTTATGACCCAAATCATGCTCCCAAAGCACTTTAATTTAATTTAAAAGTTAGCTTAATACATTACCCTTAAAAAAATTTAATAAATGGTTGGCATAAAAAAGAGAACAGTATTGTCTAATGGGTATTTGCCACACTAGTGCACTTACAGTACGGTATATTAATGTTTGCCCTTATTAATTCATTGGCTGCCATTTTCTTTTGCACTTACAGTAAGGTAAAACCAAGTAACGAATGGGATTGTAAACTTAATGACTGACATTTTCTTTGTATTGCCAAGAAGGTAAACTAGGTAAACTTCATATGTCACAGAAGTCATATAGTGAAGGTGCAATTCAGTAAAGTAAAGAAACATATGTACTGTACACAGATCAGTGAAAATATCGTTGATGAAAATTACTTAGGTTCCAACGAAATTTTCACAACTCCAGAAACGCAAATGCATGAGGTATGAGTGTAACTTATTGCTACATCCACTTCAGCTTCCATGCAATTTTGTGCTGGATCACATGGTGTTAAGAAGCAGACGATAGGATTTTATACAACAGTGTAGTAATTTCCATATCCTTCTAAACTTAATCTAACTGTAATTTGCTCTTACTTCGTTGAGAAAATTTTCTTGATGCTGCCTTGACAATAATCATTTTCAATTTGGCAAGGTGAATCAGCTACAGACTGGGAGTGTATTTAATTATGATGGCTGGATCTTATGTTTTTTTGCAGACGAAAGAGTTTAACTTCTAGGACAGTGGCATAAGGGATCAACTGCAGACTGGATGAGATAAATTATTTATGATAGAGTGGGGTAAAAAAAGTTAGGGGGGTATGTGGGGTAAAAACAGTGATCCCCCAGTTTTTTTATCCGAAGACTCAGCACTTTCCCAAAGTATATCATCTTGCACTCTATTATCATAAGAAGGCTGTGTGCAAAAACAGAGGCTATAGGTATAACAGAGAATTAATAGTGAATATTTGAAGTCAAAACAAAAAGGTCTCATTACAAAAAAGATTTTGGATATTTTTTTCAAGTGAATGCCATGCTTCATATATAGCTAGGGTTCCTTTGAAACTCAGGGATCTTATTAACAAGATGTCAAATTCTTCAATTAATTTAAGTAGCTTTTTCAGATTATTATGGCTATGACACAGTGAGGGGGATTTTTACCCCATTTTGTCCCTATGCAATGGGTAAAAACAGTGCCTCACTTTAATTACCCCACAAGGGCATTTTTACCCCACCTACTTTTATGTAGCATTCTCTCTCATTAAACCCATTTTCTGTACATATATCAATCCTATTTTCTATATCTGCCATGCTTTGTTTATATTCTAGAGAATTCTCTTGCATGTTTTAGTGTAAATCAGTAAGGAGGAATTAGCCATGCCTAGTGTTTACAAGCCTACTCCCAAACTCTACACTGATGCAAGTATTACTGCTGCTATTTCAGAAGTTGAACAAGGAGCACATTAAAACTACAGCTATAAAATATTTCTTGTCCTCAACAATGCTCTCACAGCGTATCAAGAAGACTAGAGAAAACATGCCTCCAGAAACAAGGAAGAAGTACATGGTTGAATCGTGAGTTAGAAGAAAAGTTTGCAAATGTACCTACGGCATATGTCAGAAATGGGACTAGCACCAACTAAAGATGAACTTATAGGTATCATTTTACATTATTTAACTGTAAATGAAATGAATGATGTATTCAAGGACAATAAACCTGCAAAGAAAAGTCGAATTAGCATGCATGCCAAAATTATTACACACACTGACTTTATTAAGGTGGAAAAAGCTAAGCAGCAGTCTAAGAAGAAGCCTACCAAAAGGAAAATTATTGAGGACTCTGACTCAGAGCTAGATGAACCCTATGCAGAGATTTCAAGTTCAGAAACAGAATTTGATGAGTCCAAGCTTGTTGAATCAGAACTTGACGAATCTAATGTGGATACCCTATCACTTATTATGAAGAGGTCACTGATTCATGAAAACCTAGCAGCAAGGCTTCCTCATTATGCAGATATTCAGCTAGATGAGTTTTATGAAGTTTACTGGGAAAAGATCCACTATTGGGGAAAGTGTTGACATTTTGGAGGATGAAAATCCCCAATTAAAGTGCAAGTAAAATTCATGTCGCGTAAAGTTGTTTCAAGTGACAATAAACAAGTGAGGTGGGGATGGCCTCCAAAAGAGGACACTGCAACACCAATTCTTGATTGGATATAAAAGGGAAACAGTGGTATCGATTTGAAGAAAATGAGGCAGTTCAGAGATACAATTTAATTAAAAGACAAGGGTTTCCCTCGCCGAAGAAAATGAGAAATGTATAAAGAGAAGATCAGAGATTATTTGCATTTGCTCTTTCAGATTATAACAAGCTATGTTTTGTCATTGGTCAAGGATCCATTTTTCTTTTCTTTAGTTCTCTTATTTGTTTGTGATACAGGCCTCATATACATATTTTTTTACGCTAAGGAGTGCACTTTTCTTTCCAGAAATTTATGTGAACATTATCTTTCCTTATTTCATGTTTAATAGCCTATTTCTACAATGCTTAGGCTATGGATTAGTCTTAAATGAGGACTAACTTTTTTTACCCCATAATTGCACTTTTTTTACCCCACGTGAAGGGGAAAAAAAGTTTCTATATTTTTAAAATTTTTGGAAAAACCATAAGATTTATTTCTCTCTTTACTTTTGCATATTGTGAGTCATTGGCTACAGTTTCTATACCACACATCCAATGTTCAACATATAATTAAATACAATTAATATTTTCAACTTTGTGGAAAATCACTTTTTTTTTTACCCCACTTTACTATACATGTTTTTTGTTTGGATCATTTGTAGTTTCAGAGATAGAATAGTTTTACTCTTTTGTTTTCTTCAATTCTTAGAATCATAGTGGATTATGGGTTGCTTATATTTGCAAGTAATTTAACTTCAAGTTGGAGATTCCATAGCAATCTTTACCATTTCCTTTGTAAAATTTTTGTCATTGCAAGTGAATAAGCCTTCCTGTCCTACTAATATGCTTCGTTCACAAGAATAATATCTTGCAAGGGAACTAGCAGCAGAGTGGATTGGTCATCAGTAACCATCTCTTATTTTTTTGCCCTGGATCACTAGCTGTGTTGTTGACGAGAGAGGATTATTTTTCGTCTTGGCATGACATCAGTGGCATGCTGGAGAGTAAGAGTTTAAAACATACTTCCTTGACTGGTGCAAAGATGAGAAAAGTTTGTTCAACAATTATCTCTATGTAATCTCCAAATCCTTTTGGGTGGATCATTTGCTGCTTTGAAGACTATATCCATTTCTAGTCATACTTCTTGTCTTGTTTAAGAGTTGTTCTGAAGATGAGAAGAATTTATTCAGCAGCTCCTTGTATCATTTCTAGCTGGATCATTTGTTGTGTTGTGCATGTTAGCGTTTCATAGTTTTTATCTTTGGATTGTTGAGAAGTTTTTTTTGATAATTCCTCTAGAGAAATTAATTTTATTTATCTTTTCTTCTGTGATTCCTGTAGGAGACATTCTCTTAACATATTTGTGTGCTGCAGACAGAGGAAACATTTTTCATCATGAATCTGCATGTCGTTTATGGAATCATTGCTTCAAAGTTATTTAGTAGCTGTTATTATTATATGGTATCCATTAACCTTGGTAGGACCATTATCGTTTTGCAGAAAGAGGAGTTTGCTTATCAGTCTTCCGCTTGTTGAGAAAAACCTTATTGGGGTAATTTCATTCAGATTTTTGGTTAAAGGTTAGCTGCAGATTGAGGAGGCTTTTTTCAACACCCATTAGCTGGATCAATGATTATTCTGAAGACAAAAACTCTTTAAGTTTAAACCATTTGTTGTTATTTCAGCACCCATCTGCATATCCTTCTTAGCTGGGTCAATTATTTGGAAGACAACAGATTAGTTTAAATCAACTGGTGTTCTGAAGATGAGAGAGCAGTTTTATTGAATAGCTACCTCCATAACCTTCTTACCTGTGTCATTTGTAATTTGCTGCTCTCAGTCATCACTTTTTATGGGGATCGACTGTAGACTACACTGTATAGAGAAGCTCTCCTGGGGTATTTTACTGTTAAAATTATTTTACATCTTCTAATGGAAAGTGTGGACTAGAGGAGTTTAGTCAACATGTTATCTCCTTATGCTTTAGCTGGATCGTTTGCTGTTGACAAAATTTTTCAGTTTTGAGCCTTCATGACAAAAACTTACTTTCAGTTTTTGAGAGCTTGATTTCTTTTTGAGTTGCTAATCTTGGCAAGGAGTTCAGAAGCTGACTGGAGAGGAAAAAGAGGTAATGGCAATTAAGGCTTCTATCTTGGCAAAGAGCCTTCAGCTGCAGACTGTAGAGGCAATAGCAGTTTGTTAAGATTTATCTTGGCTAAGAGTTCTGCTATACAGACTGGAGGAGCAGTATAGAGGCAATTCAAACAAGGAGGCTCAGCTGCGGACTATAAGAGACAATAGCAATTTGTTAAGATTTATCTTGGCTAAGAGTTCAGCTGCAGACTGGAGAGGTGTAGCAGTGAAGCTGCTAACTGGTGAGGCAATCGGTCATTTTCATGTTTTTTCTGTTTATCTTGGCAAGGAGTCTATAGGCTGGAGAGGCAACTGCCACTGTTTCCTTTACAAAAATTTTCAGCTGCAGACTGAAAAAAATGTTAATTCAACAACCATCTCTTTATCTCCTTGACTCTATCAGATATAATGCTTTTTTGTGGGAGTTTATGTAACATAATATCCTTCTTCACCAGATGGTATTTTAATTTCCTTTCACTGGTGCTTCTTATATGTAAACAAATTCTTCTTGGTGCATCTGCTGAGTTGACTGATTAACATGCAATCTCCATATCCTTCTCATGGATGACTTACTCTCCTGCAGACGAAGTTTGCTTAGCCTTATTGATGTATTCAGTGTGAATATTTTTTCTTAATGAATTAGTTATGAAATGTTCATGGTAAGAGTACTGATAGCAAATCTTTTTCGTAGTGTCTCCTGTATGAAAATGTTTTTCAGTTTGGCTGTAGGTTGCAGAAGTGTGTACAACAATCCATGTCATTTAGAGTTCCTTTGTTAGTGTAAAAAGTCCATTTAGCAAGGCAAGCAATGCACCTGTATGTCATTTTGAGGCTTACAAAAATGTTTTTCATTTTGGCTTCAGGTTGGAGAAGTGTATACAACAAACCATGTCATTTAGAGGTCCCTTAACATAGTGTAAAAATAACAAAACAGATTTGTATTTTCCTAACATACAAGCCCACAACATCATACAACAGGAGACAGGACTATCTCTCCAAAATTATGTACAGTAGGAAGAAGTCAAAATCTGTCAAAAGCAAAAGTTTTATGAGCAATACTCGCACTTGATTTTCTGGACTTCCATTGTGACATCTGTGTGGTGTGATGGAACTATAGCTCCAGTTCTACATCCTCTAACAGAGCTATGGGACTGCTCTTTGTCTCACACCACTTGCTGTGTTGCTACCGCCAGACCCAAGGTGAAGGTGTCTAAGGATTTATGCGTTTCATGTAAGTAGAAAGATGTAAAGGTAGTTTCTCTTCCAAACCCTGGCAGGCAGGACTTGTTTCACAGAGTAGTTTTTCATGAAGGCTACTGTAGGACCTATACTTCTGATGTCTTGTGCCTTGACACTGGTCGGGATGGGATTTGCACTTCCTTCCGAACCATAGGCTTTTCTTATCACCCCTCTCAGCCAGAAGGATCATGTTCTTTGATATTTCCTTCTTAGTCTGGCCTCTACTTATCTACGTTTGGCTGGTCTGAGGGCAGCTGTACGTTCAGGTAGGCTTTCAAAGCTCTGACTGTGCGTAGTAACATTTCTTCGAGTTCATTACCCACAAATTCCTTGAGAGAGGGAATGGAAAAATCATCAAACCTTGGGTCATGTGTAGAGGGGTTTTGTGTCGTTGCTGTGAAGTCCAGGAGGAAAGTAAATGCCAATTACTGTACATCCAGCCACAGGTATGAGTGACATCATACGAAAGGACTTGAATTTCTCCTACCCTCTTTGCCGATGCCAGTGCTAGGAGGAACACTGTTTTTAAGTCAAGAGTTGGTACGAAGCAGTCTTGATGGGTTCATAGGGAGACTTTGCCAAAGAAGCCAGAACTTTGGTTACATTCCTTTTTGGTGGTTTCAGGATTCTGGGGAAACAACCACTTTTTAAAGTGGTTTCATCATATCTGAAAGTTCCCATGATGTTGAGCTACTGTTCGATGTACTCAGCCGCTGTGCTAGTCTCAACAGATTTGGAGTCAGAGACAGACATCTTGGAATGTCTACTAGCAAGTGGAGAAGATCTGTGTACCACTCTGCTTGAGGCCACTTTGGAGCTACCAACGTCCTCAGACCATGGGAGATAAATAACCTGTTTGTTACCCTCTGGATCTGGCTGCCTAACCTAACCTAATTTAACTCTCTTTTGTCTACCCTGGTTGCTGGAACTGTAGAACTGTCTTCTTGGGGCTAGTCTAACAGAGCAGAGGACAACAGTATAATGTATTTTGCATGTTCTCTCCTGTCTGCAATTGCCTGATCCAGATGTTCTTGAACAAAATCCCCAGACATATTTGGCAAAGCACTTTTTATCTGATTAGACCATCTGATGATATTTGCTTTTGTGCTACAGAGAGGAGAGATTCTCCCCATTTCAACAGAACATTTACCCACAAATACACTATATTTTTTGTCATGTACTTGAGGACTTTAAACGGAGGGAAAAAGTCCTTCATTACCAACCATGAATCTTTGGATACTGTCCTTTCAATTAAGTTTTAACAATGGCCCTTGACAGTTGTCAAGCCAAGAGGCAGCTCTCAATGTCCTAAAATTCACCATCTCTGCACTGGTGAATATCGAGCCTATTTGATGTAAGAAGTCCAATGATTTGTTTCCAGACAACCAGGATAGTGTCCCATTCAGTATCCTGGGAAGAGAGGCTGGGTTTTTTTGCTTGTCGTGTCAAAAGGAGGAGGCAGTAGTTTCTGAGACCTTGAGGCAGCCAAGGAACCTTCTTCTGCTATTTGAATATCTACTTCCTTTATTGCAGACTTCACCTTCTTGGTTAATGGGAGGCAGATGGACTGCTTGACTTTTGGAGCGGTATCAGCTACCTGTTCCATTAAAGAGAGAGTCAACAAAATCCTCAGTTACCTCTCTCTCTCAGGTGCCAGGTATTTAAAAATTTTCTGTATTATATGAGTATAGATAAGATTGACAAACTTCTTTTCTTCTTGTGGCTAAGTCCAATGGACATAAACATCTCGACGGTCTGAGTCTTTTCCAATCACCCCTCTGTTCCGGTGACCAAGTGTCTTGGTTAGGGAGTGCCAGGTGATACACGATGCCTTCTACTGTCTGCAGGCTGTGATGAATGGTAAAAGAGGGCATGAGACTGAGACCTATCACAGTTGCCCCGTGAATGGGACCATGGCCATGTACGAGACTATTCCCGTGACAAGGGCCTGCTATCCTGTAGTGGTTGTACTCCCAGTTCCTCATCCGTGTCCCAACTCCGTGAACGGTGATGGAACCTGTGCCTGTAATGTCTGGCTTCATGTTATGTTTCCTGGAGTCACTGTTCCGATACAAGTCCTCGTTGGTGGCATGAGGAGTGCCAGAGCAAGTGGGACAGGGAATGTCAGACTGTGTGGGACGTGGAGTGCCAGCCTGGTGCTGGATCTTCGAGGTGCCGGATGGCTCATCTTTTCATGACATCTATCTCTGAGGGAGGCGTCACACTTCTAGAGCATGAGCGGGAGGTGTCTACAGACTGCGTGGGATGGAGAGTGCCTGCTCGGTGCCTGGATCTGTGAGGCACCAGCTGACTTTTCTCTCCGAGCTGTCTGTCTCTAAGGGAGGTAATGGAGAGTCACCTTCCTGGGAGTTGACGTAGATTTCTTCTCCCCCCTCTTTTTGAAAACCATTGAGAGAAGCTGGACATGCTTCGCATTCACTACAAGCTAATGCTGGAGAACATTCTTGTCCTCTACACACTTAAAACACACTGAATACTGGTTGATGGAAACTGGTGACAAGAACTTTCCACAAGCCTTCCCTTTTCTCGTGATTCCCATGCACCAATGAGAAACGGGTTTTGTTTTCTTTCATGGCATGGGTAAAATCAGAAATCTGAAAAATACACCGACTTGTTTACACACTCAGAAATTTCAAACATTTGAAAGGGAAAAAAAAAAAAAAGTTTTTCTGCCTCACAGAACAGAATCAACACTACGCTATATCGGGAGGAAACTAAGAAACTGTACATTTCTACATAAACCTGAAGGCAGCACTGCCCAACACAGAGATACATAAACAGCCCCCAGCCACTTGTGATCAAAACACACTGATAAAACTATGTTCTCTCCGCCAGAGAGAGATAAGTCACAGAAGTAATAAACAACAGTTTGTCACTAAATACATTATCTTTTTCCCACTTGACTTTGTCACTAAATACATTATCTTTTTCCCACTTGACTTCCCCTGAACTAAAGTCCAATAATGTAACAAATAAGCAAGAATCTACAATACACAGAGCGTATGACAGCACGTGTGAACATCACAATGGCTAAGAAACAATTGGAGGAACAGGGGTCAAAGTAGGCTGTAGGTTGCTGGTGAAGTTCTTGAAAGCTAGTCTACTTATAGCTGTGATGCGCATACGCACCTAAGGTATGATGGTCTGGTTTTGGCTTCTGAGAGAGTTAATGCTTGCAGAGTTTTTAGGTCATGCAGGATTATTAGTTGTATAAACTAGGTGTAAAAGTGCTTCCATTCATCTGGATCTTCCAGGTAAAGTTCAACCATTTAAGACTTTTTAGAACCCTCATTTCAATACTGATTGATCTTTCAAGTTGTTCCAAGGTGGCTTGGCAATAAATGCTTCAAGTTGTAGTGCAGTAGTTCATTGGGCTACCTTTGGTGCAATTCATCACCTGGATTCTGTGATTTTTCATTGGAAGGAACTGTGTATCCTTCAGTTTTCAGATATTTGTCAGTAAACTGTCGTACCTTCACATAAACACCTGGAACTCATGGATCAGACCTAAGTCACCATGACATATAACAATGTGACTGCAATTTAAACTGTTTAAGAAACCCAATTATTTTAGGCAGAGGTCCAACAATTTTTCCATTTTATTGTGTGTTATCACACTGTTGACACAGCATCTTGGTACAAAATACATTAACAGAGATCACTTGCTGGTCTCTGCATCAGAAGAGATTCTTTCCCTCATGAACCTATTCACTAAATTCTACAGGAAAAAAATTGCAAATTGTCAAGTACAGCACCTTGGCAGGTCGATGCCATATTTCACCTGTGGAGCATTTCTTTCCATTGAAGTGGAAAAGTAAGGAAAAATTCAAAGGTTGTTGGTACACAAATGACATTCAGAAATCTCAGCAATTTAGGTTAACATAAATTGGGCTTCAGCTTCACATGTCAGAAACTTGGTCATTGTAAGCTGTGCCAAACGTTTTTGACAGACATCCTTTCAGAAATGGTATGTGCTGGAGAGAGAGAGAGAGAGAGAGAGAGAGAGAGAGAGAGAGAGAGAGAGAGAGAGAGAGAGAGAGAGAGAGAGAGAGAGAGAGAGAGAGACCGACCTTACCTTACAGTTCGTTCAGGTTGCCCCAGGTCCTTCAGTGTGAGGCACCTCTGATGTCTACCAGAGAATTGCTAATGCATCTTCCAATCCCTTCAGTGTGAGGCACCTCTGATGTCTACCAGAGAATTGCTAATGCATCTTCCAATCTTGGATGGTCTGGGATGCATCTTAGATATCTGTCGAGCTTATTCTTAAACACATCTACACTCACTCCTGATAAGTTCCTCAGATGAGCTGGTAACGCATTGAATAGACACTGCATTATCGATGGTGGTGCGTGGTAGATTAATATGTCCTATGTGATTTTCTTAGTTTTCCGGGTTTAGTTTTGGGCACTATTAACCCTTAAACGCCGAGCCTCTATTTACAAAAACGTCTCCCGTATGCCGGCGGCGTTCGGTGAGTTAGCGCCAAAGCGAAAAAAAGTTTTTTTAAAAAATCACAGTACGCTTTAGTTTTTAAGATTAAGAGTTCATTTTTGGCTCTTTTTGTTTGTTTGTCATTGCCTGAAGTTTAGTATGCAAACATCAGAAATGAAAAAATATCATCATATATAAATATTGAATATATGACAGCTAAAAAAACCTTATATAATTGTATACAAATCACACTGTAAGCACAACGGTTAAAGCTAATGAGTTAATTTTTTTAGTTGTATTGTACACTAAATTGCAATGATTTTGGTATATAACAAATTGTAAAACGATCAAAGCAACACAGAGAAAATATTATCACAAAATGATGCATGAATTTGTAACGCGCTGACGTAAACAAATGTTTTTTTCAGAAATTCACCATAAATCGAAATATTGTGCTAGAGACTTCCAATTGGTTGCAAAATGAAGGTAAATGATTGAATATTACTAGAATGTAAGAGTTTTAGCTTACAATTGTGTTTTTTGACCATTTCGGTCGAGTCAAAGTTGACCGAAGGTTGAAATTTTGGCAGTTATTGTGATTTATATGAAAATATTTCAAAACTGATAAAAGCTACAACCATGAGTTATTTTCTGTTGTATTGTACATGAAATTGCGCACATTTTCATATATAAAACTTTATGTAACGGCTAATATAGAACAGTGCAAAATTACGACAAAATGACAAAAGAATTTCTGAAATTTTCGCCGAAGTTACAGCGCTGGCGAAGAAAAGTTTTTTCAAAAATTCACCATAAATCAAAATATTGTGCTAGAGACTTCCAATTTGTTGCAAAATGAAGGTAAATGATTGAATATTACTAGAATGTAAGAGTTTTAGCTTACAATTGCTTTTTCGACCATTTCGGGTCGAAATAAAGTTGACCGGTTGAAATTTTTTGTAGTCGACGACAGTACGCCCACTTGGCACCCAACAGACAATTTTAGTCGACGATGATACGCCCAGTAGGCGTTTAAGGGTTAATCTACCTCTGCTTGCTCTTTTCTGATATTTTTAGCTCCATGATGTTTTTGGTAATTCCTTTCCATGCCTGCATTATCATGCAGCAGCTTTCTTTTCTTTCAAGACGAGAGAGAGAGAGAGAGAGAGAGAGAGAGAGAGAGAGAGAGAGAGAGAGAGAGAGAGAGAGAGAGAGAGAGAGAGAGAGAGAGAGAATGATAATTGTGTGCTACCGGGAGACCTGCCACGTTTTAAAAAATCTGTCAAAATAGAAAGAAAAAGAGACTGACTTCTAACAAATGCAGAGTTAGTGGGTTCAGGACTTTAGAGATAAGCATTAGTTAGGGGAAATATTAGTAAGCCATGTGTCATAAAACTTTTAACACCACTTTTTTTTTTTTTTTAATTTTCCAGGTACTCCAGCTGAGGAAGAAGGTCTTGTTACCACAAGTCACCATGTAATGGAATTCTTTGAAATGTGTGCAGCTCTAATTACAGAACTAGCGCGTTAAATTTTTTGTACAGTATATGGGCAAATAGTGTTCATACATATCTAAGCTTTGATTTTTTACTTCTTCAAATGGCTTCAGCAATACATCTGTATTAGCAATAATTTCTTTTCATTCACCTTGGCTTTTGCCTTTGAAGGCAAGCCTTGTTTAGTTATATCAACTATATAATGTGATAGACTAATTATAACAAATTTTTGTAATTATTATATCTTGTGATATACTGTGTAAGTGCTTTATTGTATAGTGGAGCTGGTCTTGTATTTCAGGAAGTATACATATTAAACCTATTTTATGGGGGTTTTATCCTAAGTGCCATTTATCTGCTTAACTCCACCTGTTATCCTTTATATAATTACTATAGTCTATTACTACAAATGCAAATTAAATTGTTTCTTTTAATAAGTGGAACTCATGAAAATCCTTTTTAACTTGTGTTGTGAACTAACAAAAATGAAAAATAATGGTATTAATGTTTGGCAACACAATTTTGCACTTTGTGAATAATATGCGTAAATTTCAGAAAATTTCTTGCTCCTAATTTTAATGATATGGTGGTTCTTGCAAAAATGAGAAATTATGTGAACACACAATTATGAAACACACAAAAAGAGAACACAGAATCTCCCCACAACTCTTGTGAGGAACTAGTAATGACAGAAACAGATCTCAATTTGAATTTTAAAGTACCAAAAAATGTGACAAATTTTTAAAATATGAAAATTTTACAAAAATTAAAAAACTGCATTATCTTAATGCATGATAAAGTGAATATATCTTAAAAGTATTTTTATCTTAAAATGTCAGTATTTTTCATGTACTGAATTCCCCCCAACTCATGTTGAAAAGTGTCGCCTTAAGTGAATTTTGTAGCCCTTTAAACTCTATTGGTCTGCAAGAGATCCTTTATACTTTACATATTTTTTGCCTTGGGTTCTAAGTGGCAGTGCTAACAGATACATAAAATCTTTCCTACTTTAGAAAATTAAAGTTGTTTATTTAAGTCCCCCACAGATTTCTGTCATGTAGATGTAAATTAATTTTACAGAATGTATGGTGAGAATTTATGATTTTCTTTGCTTCCTCTGCCCTTTTTTAATGTAAATATATGCACCTTGTGCAATATTTTGTTACTTAACTGTAATACAGTTATTTTTCTTCTTTCCAGCTGTCATTTCCCAATTAACATATACCCTAATAAACAATGTTCTGTAAATATATTACAATACAGTGATGTGCATCTGTAACTACTGTACAAATACCTACATTGCATGTATATCCCACAATATGTAAATAAAAAAATTATAAATACATTATATATTATTATTTAACTCTACTAAATAAAACTGCTGTAAAGTATCTTAAATTTGTCAGATTTGAAATAATTATGTAATTATGACAGTGGAGCAAGGTATATCAACAAATTTACCAACACAATTCAACGAACATTCCTAAAATGCCTAATACTAACATTTTAATTTTTCTCATGAGAAAGCAAGGGAGTGCAGGAAAAAGAAGAAAAGTATATGGTAAAGGGGACATTGGTAGAGCAAAAACCAAATTTTAACTGCTACAGTAAAAAAAAAGTACAGTAAACAGTATATGGTATAGGGGACATTGGTAGAGTAAAATTTGGTTTTTAAACTGCAGAAAAACAGAAAAAGGTAAATGGTAACACGGACGTTGTTAAAGTAAAAACCAAATTTTAACTAAAGAAAATGGTAAAGTAAAAACCAAATTTTAACTGCAGGAAAAAAAGGAAAAAGTAAGGAAACAGGGACATTAGTAGAGTAACAACCAAATTTTAACTACAAAAAAAAAGTATATGGTAAAAGGGGCATTGGTAGAGTAAAAGCCAAATTTTTACACAAACCTCATAAATAACAAGTTGAATTTTTTCCTAGGATGAATCAAACGTTACCCCATTAACATACCTTGGGCTGCATCCACACGATCGAGCTTTGTTCGACGAGCTTTGTCTGGTGTGACATCAGAAGCGGGGCAAACTTCTGACTTTGACGCTGTTTCTCCGCTTCTGACGTCACATCGGACAAAGTTTGTCGAACAAAGCTCGATCATTTGGATGCAGCTTTATTTAACATACCCAGGGATCAGGTCAATATTTACAATATTTTCAGTATAATTCTTCATAAATAATTAAGATTCATTGCATTTTGAATATTATTAATTAAAATACAGCCTCAAGTCATTTTTCACCCTCACATTCTACAGTATGATCTCTTCAGATACAGTATTTTAAATCGACCTGAACATTGTCTACTTCGAAACAGTGCAGTCACTGCAAAAAATATCATAAGTGTACATGAATACTTTAAATATGATGCAGTTTTTATATTAACATGAGGCAGATTGTCTCTATAGTCAAGACAACTGGGGAATGAGAAGTAGATTCAGCAAGGAATCTGAATTATCAAAGTTAATTTGTATGTATATTAGTACTATTCTGTGGTCATATTCTCAAATAAGTGATGATTCTGAATATCTGTTAACAGCTTCTGATTTATTAAAGCTTCCCAAACCCAGTACAGTGTTTCTTTTTCCCTCCATAAAATGACAAATTTTTAATTAATTTGTATTTTGTATAGTTAACAAACATGCAGTCTTAGCAAAAGGATAAATCTTGTAGTGCCAGCTTGAAAACAGTAAAAAGCAATTAAAATTGTGATGCAAGGAACTGGTGGCATGGGGGGGATCAGACATCGGAATGAGTGAGGAGGCAACCGCCAACCTCTTCTAACCCCGTGGTGTATTCAGTTTCTTCCAGCCCAGGAATAATGGGTGGCTAGAGGTGGGCAGTATACATTAAGACTGCTTTGTTAGCTAAGAAAAATACAAATTAATTAAAATTTGTAAATTGTTCGTATGCGGAACAAACCTGGGTCTTAATGTAAGGATAGACTCACTTTTGGTGGGAGTAAAGAGTCTTGAACTGACTGAAGGTTCAGCACACCTGGTCTCTCTTCCTGGATAACTGAAAGCAAAGGAAGGAGATGCAAGCCTCTGGACTTGTTTGTTAAATGAATATCAAACAGTCAGACTACTGGGCTTATATACAATGTGAAGGTTCACTGCATAGTTGGAAGTTAAAGATCTATATCTGTTCAGATAACAAACCATGATAGCCACCAGCCTTGTTTGATATCATTCCCCTCTCTCCTTGGTAGAGAGAGGATGGACTTGCTACTGAAATGTTACATTTGTGTCAAATACAATATACTCAGAGCAAAACCACTCACTCGTCTGTATCCAACCAGTTCCAGTGTAAGATGGATCAATCTTCTCACTGCTGGCTGGTAGAGAAGAAAGGGGAAAGGGAAAAGGAAAAAGACCAGTCATCTTAATCATTCTCATTTTCATGGCATCATCTTAGGTAAGATACAAACTGTCCTGCTAAGGGCACTGGATGAGCTACACAACTTATTATTATTATTATTAAAGTAGTTTAACCAGACCACTGAGCTGACTTTCAGCTTAATAGGGCTGGCCCAAAAGATTACAATAAAATACCAGGTCTAGGCCTGAGGCAAAGCTCTAGAACCAAAAAGTTCATTCGGTGTGATGACGAATGATTGAAAATTAAACTAAAAACTGCACAAAGCCCCACACTTCCACACTGGAACACATACACACAATAAATACATTTACTCACGCATCCAAACAAAAATAAAATCGGAATAAGTAATATTTTAAAATGTTGTTTTTAAAATTCATTAAATGACCCAAATAACCCAAGAATTTTCGTATTTTCATCTTTTACTTATACTGTATTTATATTTTATCGATTAAATTACATATCTTTATGAACATCAAAATCGGAACAACTGAAAATGCAGAAGATTCTGACAAAATTTTCTTCATTGATTTATTTCCACAAGTTGACAGTTGCTGTTGGTCATACTTTGGACACTCAAACAACAAATGTCTTACCGTTATTATAACCTTGCATTCTGAGCACTCGGGAGCAAGGCTACTTGGGCTGCTCAATAAGTGTCTGTGTGTTAGACGAGTATGGTCTATTCAGAGACAAGTCACAATTACTCGCGCATGTCTGTCTCTCTGTTATGGTGAACTCCATTTTCTAGCACAGGATTTTATCTGTCTCAATTTATTATTTTCGGGTTCTGCATTCCATATATTTTGCCATTTATTTACAATGATGATTGTTCTTATATATCTTGTATAGTCACTAATATGGATGTTTACATATGCTCTTGTCATGTGGACTGCTTCTTTAGCTGCTTCATCAGCCTCTTCATTGCCTTTAATCCCTACAAGGGCAGGGATCCAACATAATTCAATATTTTTTCCATTATTACACAACTTGTGGAGTTGAAACTTAATTTGTTGCACAATATTATTTTTGGATTGTAACTTTGAATGGCTTCTGCAGGGCTTCTGGAGTCGCTATAAATCACAAAATTATTAAATGAGGCTTCTTTTAAGTATTTTTATGGCTGATGTTACTGCACATAACTCAGCTGTAAGTACTGAGGCATTATCTGGTAGAGAGAGCCGACATGTTTTGACCTGGGACACTGCAGCATATCCCACTCCATACTGACTTAGAGCTATCATTGCATATTGTGTAATGTGGACCCTTTTGGATTATATGTTCTACTTTGGCGAGGGCTGCGACTCTTCTCTTTAGTAACAGATTGGCCCAAAGGTTGGCATTTAGGTGAGTAAGGTACAAGATGTCCTTAGCACCAGACTGTAACAGCCTGATATAAGGGCACTATCTTCCATATCACCCACTGCAGTAGAGGAAATTAGGAAATTTTTGCCACTGCTGTCGGCCACAAATCGAGCCAGAGACAGTCTGGAAAGCAGAAGAGGCAGCTGACTCCAAAGTGGCTGCTTCCTGAGGGGTGAGGGGAGGACGTTCTGCCTTAACTTGATCAAAGTCAGCCCTGGTTCTAAACGAACCAAATCTGGATTGACATGTCTAGATTGTAGAGCTATATTAGGGGTTGCATAAAACCTTTCATGGCGAGGAAGTGGGGGAGAAAAAAGTTTGAATGACCTGCTGGACTGAAGAGAATTATGCCGACCCGAGATTAGGGATTTCACATGAATCAGGACGGAATCTGCATGGCAACTCAATAGATGTCTTAAGAGTCCTTTTTAGGTCCAAGCAAGGCTTCAATAACTGTAGGGACAATCGAAGAAATTGTCACAGCTTCATTAGACAGATTATTGAACTGACAAATTAGTTCAATAACCTCAGCACAAGTAGTGATAAAATACAGATTCTCCAAATCTGCCTCCTGGCCATGGGGATCCCTGTCTGTTCTTTCTATTGGATCTGAAGGGTTTAAAACTGGAGCATAAGCCCTACCCAGCCCTAACACTCTTCTGGGGGCTAGAAAGCCTTTTAATGACAAGGGAAGCTTAACCTGAGATGTGTCTCGTTCACAGGGGCGAGATGCAGATTTCCTATTCTCATATGAGAGACGTGTATCATTTCGTGGCCTAGAAGGGCTAATATCACGTTCATGGCCAACCGAATCTGAACGGCGGTCACAGTCTCTCCTAGGGGATCGCGATAGAGAACAACGATGAGACGATGATGAGCGAGTCTGCAAGCCGACCTATCTGGTGTAATTGCACGGACATTTCTGTCTTCACAGACATGTCTATCAACATGTCTGTGAATCAGGGCCATGGTCACGAACCCTCTTGGGAGAGTATGAATGAGAGCGATGGTAAGATGGACGTTTATTAGGACGGGAACTGGCCAGACTCCTGGAACAACATAGTCTTACAGAACAGACATGAGAACTCGAACGCGATGCCACGTCCCTTGCAGGCAAACGAGAAAAAGGAGATCGATGAGGTGACAAGGACCACACGGACGTGTCGAATTCTGGGCGTGCAAGGGGGGGACTGCAGGACCCAGAGGGAAGGGGCAGTACCCTAGATAATTCCTCCACCCAGGATTTCTTGCTAGGAGCCTTGTCATCTTTCCTTCGAAAGACGATCAGGGAAAGGTGAAACCACCGTAGTCTTTTTCTTGGAAAGACCTCTTTGGGGTAGAGAGATGGACAGACATGACACATCAGCACCAGGAACATGTTTGCAAGCAAGAGAGCCATGCATGTGGTCGGAAGACAACAGAGAAACAGAAATGGTCCTATTATTCCTCGGGCGGGGAGCAGCGACGAAGTTCCTAATCCTCCAACGTCTGACAGGGGAGGACAGGACAGGCAAAGACGACGATGAGGACGAAGGACACGGAGAAGGCGATGATGGAGAGGAAGGTCTACGCTGTTTCTTCTTGAAAACACGTCCATACCTCTCTCAGAAAACGATGTTGACTGTCTACCACAGCCTGAACAAGAGAGTCTGGGATGGAGCAGGAGCAGATGTCGTCATCGCAAAGTGAGAAGTCACAGGGACTGAGGCTCTAGGCACAGGAGCAGGGAATGGCATTACTCTATGCACTTCTGGAAAGGGACACACACACTGGCACTGATAAATACACTATTGCAAAGTCAAAGGAACAGGGATTGAATTAAATTATGAATTGTGAGAGACAGATATCAAGTAAGAGAAAAGTTACACTGGCTTAGAACTAACTCTTGAATCACAGGACGTACTGTACTTTCCTTTCTTATGAAGCTTGGATAGAAGATTCTCCAGGTGAGGTAGACCTCAACTATCTCGTGACGACATCTGGTTCAAAGGTCAAAGTTCCCCAAGTGTATAGGAAATAAGTGCCTGCTGGCTCGTGGCTCGATCCTCAGACGAACAGAGCCTTCGGTGGACACAAGCAGACTAACTGACAACTTCTGTCGTCTTGCCCTCTTTATGGCAGGAAAATTTGCCACAGGCATGACTTTAGGCGATGTCCCGAGGGCGTTTACCTGCAGATTAATGATAGAAAATCTTCGCCAGTAATTGAAAATACAAATGTTTAATTGAGGTTGGGGGCTTAGCTAGAAGGGAACAGTCATTATCCTTCCCAATGATTTCCCAGGCATCTCGTTAAGTAGGGGAAAGCAGAAACACTTCCCAAAAATCTCCTGTCACTCCCTATACTGTGCCTATACCTTATCCCCTAGTCAAATGGCAAATTTACTGAATCATTAAGAAAATAAGCTATACAGTGGTGTACATTCATATATATATATATATATATATTATATATTTATATAGTCAACCCCGGTATTTGCAGGATATATAGCCCCCATAGCTAAAATCTGCAAATACTTAAAACCCTATAAAAGCACTTATAACTGCCTATTTTGATAGTTAAAACACCAAAACCCTCTAAAAATGCTTATACCTGAATATTTTAATAGCTTTATCACAAAAGTGCATTTAAATCATGAAAATTATATAAAAATAGAGTAATCCTTAATATTTCTATGAAAATACTATAAACAGGCAAATTTTGGATATGTTCAGAAACACCAAAAAGTCTCAAAATGCTGGAACTGAGAATTTTAATGGGTTCGACACAAAAAGTGGATCTAGTCATGAAAATATATATAAATATATATATATATATTAATATTTATATATGAAAATATACTACAAACAGGCAAATTGTATATATGTCCTTAGAGAAATTCCCGAATAGGTGAGCCACCACTGAGCCAAGTGGTAGCTGCCGAACTCGCTGAGAATCGAGGTGGCCCATTTATCACTTATAAATTCCTTCGTGATAATTCTCCATCGTGGATAGCGTGATTTGATATTAAGCAATATTTGTAGTGTGATGTAAATCATGTGATAAAAATGTCATATATATATATATATATTATATATATATTATATATATATATATATATATATATATATATATATATATATATTAATTATATAATTATATATATATATATTATATATATATATATATATATATATATATATATATATATATATATATATATATATATATATATATATATATATACATACATATACAGTATACAGTAAACCCCTGGATTTTATGCTCACAATTCGCCAGCGAACTCACGTATTCACAGATTTCTCTTTGAATGTATCTACCCATTAATTGCGAAAATTTGCCCATTTGCGGTAATTTTTACTGAGAAATATTCACTAATTACTGTATTTTCATCTCATTTTCAAAAATGCACTTTTTGTGATAAAACTATTAAAATACTTTGGTAATGCCTGCTATGATTATTCACCTTAAATCATTTTTTGCAATGGGGTAGCAATTAATACAGATACAGCAATATTATTTGTAAAATATTTTAATCAGGCAGTAATCAGGCAGAGAGACCAAATTACAATAGACAACTTTTCCTCGCTCTCTTTATCCCATCTTCTAGTTAAAAAAAGTAAAAGAGAATGATAAAAGTATTGTTAATAATGCTATACTCTTGTGTAAATGCGTACAGCCATACACAACCAACCAAGAAACTTTTGTTGTGCTTATAACTGAATCGGATTTTAAGAGGTGCTAAAGAAACAAGCAGGAGAAAGTTACTGCTGATTTACTGAGGACACAGGCAGTTTATATAGCGGCGGACTGACATCACGCCGAGGAATACAATGAGAACCAGGGTGAACTAAGGTCAATAACATTTAACAATATATACACTCTGAGTTGCAAAAATGGACAATAATGAAGTTGACGACATTCTGATACATGAACAAAAGAAACATGTCATACAAGCTAGTAATAGGTAAATATTTACATAGATCAGTTTAAATGATTGGGTATGGCTGATCCCGCGTGACCCGTTATCCTAGGAGCGGCATAGAAAACGGGTTGCCATCACAGAAGACCCGCTTAGCAGGGACTTTACAAATACTCCCCCCCCAAGACGCGGGTAACATCTGATTAATCCACGTATCTGCTAGGGCGTTGAAGAGTGGCGCGGCTACGCAAAGTGAGAAGGGGGTTCTGCTGCGTGGGAGTGGCTGGCTGCGGGTTTGGGCGGATGTTTCCGGGGGCGGTCCCGTGACCTCCTTCTGTGGCGGCCCAGCTGCGGAGACGACTGCTCAGGCAGAGGGTGTGGTGCGGTGACGTCTGTTTCCTCCTCCAGGAGGGTGGGCTTGATGCGGCTGACTGACACCCAGTCGTCTTTTCCATGAAGGGCGAGACAGAAAGCCTTGTTGTTCCTCTCCAGCATGCGGAAGGGCCCCCTGTAGGGCCTGGTCAATGGTGGGCAGACGGCGTCATCCCTGACGAAGACGTGGGTGGTGGAGGACAAGCCAGGAGGCGTGAAGGCGACTGACCTGTCGGTGTATGTCCGCTTACAGGGGGCAAACTTGCCGACTATGTCGCGAAGCCTCTGGACTGACGGGTTGTGGCGGTCCTCTGTTACCAGTTCGCCTGGGACTACGAGGGGCTCCCCGTAGATTTTCTCTGCTGTGGACGGGTCGCTGTTGGCCCTGGGCAGCTGGTATTTCCAATCCTCAGCGGTGCAGCGGGCCATGAGGGACGCTTTCAGGGACCTGTGGAACCTCTCCACCAAGCCGTTGGCTGCAGGGGTGTAAGCGGTGGTGGTCTGGTGAGATGTTCCCAGCAGGCATGCCAGGGCGGACCACAACTCGGACAGGAAGGCAGGGCCCCTGTCAGTGGTTATGTGGTCTGGGACGCCGAACCGGCTGATCCAGCTGGAGAGGAGGGCCTCGGTGCATACACTGGCGGTGGCCTCCTGCATGGGCGTCGCTTTGGGCCACCTGGTTGAGCGGTCAACCATTGTCAAGAGATATCTGGCCTGCCTGACGGGGGAAGAGGGCCGACGACGTCGATGTATATGTGGCCGAAATGCTGCCCCGGCTGTGGAAACTCGCCTACCCTGGACTAGGTGTGACAACCTATCTTGCTGGTTTGGCACCGAAGACACTGTCTCGCCCAAGTCCTCGTGTCCTTCCACATTCCGTGCCAGACCATCAGCAGCTTGGCCGTCATCCTGCCAGAGGGGTGGGACAGCCCGTGGATGACATCAAATACCTGGCGGCAGCGAGTGGCGGGCACCAGGGGGCAAGGCTGGCCAATGCTGATATCGCAGAGGAGTTTTGGTCCCCCGGGGGCGAGGGCCACGTCCCGCCACTTTAGGGACGTGATGGCTGTGCGGCAGGCTGGAGTCTCCGGGTCAGCAGCCTGTTCCCGGGTGAGGTCCTCGTAGTTGATCCCGAGCTGCACTGCGTTGAGCTCGATTCTGGAGAGGGTGTCTGCTACAGGGTTCTTCCTGCCAGGGAGGTATTTGATTGAGCAGCGAGGTGTCGCTGCTGCCTCGAAGACCATGTGTCCCCCTGCTTGGTGAAGGAGTGGACCAGCGGCTGGTGGTCCGTGTAGATTGTGAAGGGTGTACCCTCCAGGAGGAATTTGAAGTGTCGGACCGCCCTGTACACTGCGCAGAGTTCCCTGTCGAAGGTGCTGTAGCGGGCCTCCACGAGGTTGAACTTTTTGCTGAAGGCGGCGATAGGCTGGGGGGCGCCGTTGACGATCTGCTCCAGGACGGCTCCGCAGGCGATGCTACTGGCGTCCGTCATCAGTTGGAGGAGAGCGCTGGGGTCCTGGTGGGCCAAGGCGGTTGCCTCGGCGGTTGGCCCTTCAGGATTTCCGTCAGGGGGGCCATGGTGTGTGCGATCCCGGGGATGAACCTCCTGTAGTAATTTACTATCCCGGGGAACTCCTGGATGGCCTTGACGGAGGTGGGGACGGGGAACCTGGTGACGGCTGCGCCCTTTGATGTGAGTGGGCGGACGCCATCCGAGGATATCTCGTAGTCCAGGAAGTCAGCTTTCTCTATGCCGAAGGTGCACTTGTCAAATCTGACGACGAGGCCGTTCTCTGCAGGCGCTGCAGGACCGCCCGGATGTGCCTCTGGTGCTCTTTATGGGACCTGGAAAATATAAGGATATCATCCACGTAGCAGATGCAGAACTTCAGGTCCCCCAGGATGCTGTCCATCAGCCACTGCAAGACCGCCCCCACGTTCCTCAGGCCAAAGGTGGAGAAGGCGAAGACGTAGGACCCGAAGGGCGTGATGATGGCGGTTTTTGGGATATCCTCTGGAGCGACTGGTACCTGAAAGTAAGATTTTAAAAGATCCAGCTTAGAAAATATTTTGGCCCGTGGAAGGAGGCTGTGAGGTCCTGCATGTTCGGCAGGGGTTAATGGTTGGGTTCAGTTGTGAGGTTGAGCTGCTTGTAGTCGCCGCAGGGTCTCCAGGAGCCATCCGGTTTCTGCACCATGTGGAGGGAAGAGGCCCTCCTCTCCAGCTGGATCAGCCGGTTCGGCATCCCGGACCACATAACCACCGACAGGGGCCCTGCCTTTCTATCCGAGTTGTGGTCCGCCCTGGCGCGCCTGCTGGGAACATCTCACCACACCACCACCGCTTACAACCCTGCAGCCAACGGCTTGGTGGAGAGGTTCCACAGGTCCCTGAAAGCATCCCTCATGGCCCGCTGCACTGCTGAGGATTGGAAATACCAGCTGCTGTGGGTCCTCCTCGGGCTGAGAACCGCCCCCAGGGCCAACGGCGACCCGTCCATAGCAGATACGTGGATTAATCAGACGTTACCCACGTCTTTGGTGGGGGGGAGTATTTGTAAAGTCACATAGATCAGTTTAAATGATTGGGTATGGCTGATCCTGCATGACCCGTTATCCTAGGAGCGGCATAGAAAACGGGTTGCCATCATAGAAGACTCGCTTAGCAGGGACTTTACGGGATAATAAGCCGTTTACCTGCTATTTCAACCATCGTGCGGTAATAAACAATTACCATACGTTACGGCACAAATGACATTAAGTAGAATAGGACTGATATATTTTTACATTATACCCTTATTCGGTATGGATAAAAGATCGGCAAGGAAATATACGCTAAATTTAAGCCGCAAGTTGTAGCTGAAGCTGAAAAAACAATGTTCAAGCTGCTAATGACTATACTGTAAATTATCATGCACTGGCAACATGGATGAAACTCGATTGTAATTAAAATTGGAGAGAAAGTATTTTAATCAAAACTACTGGGTATGAAAGAGTATGTTACTGTCATTTTTATGTCGATAAACGATAAATACGTAAAGCTCGTCTTATGATGAAATCAAGTGAAAATAGCAAACGGAATCTTGAATTTTTTTTACACAAAGCAAACGCCCCCAAACGGCCATTGTCATCTACTAACGAAAATAATAGATAAAATAATTTCACAACGAGACGTATTTTAGCTATATTTCGACTTAAAAACACTTCGTATAATGAAAAATAACTTTGCCCCATATAAATAAAGTATATATCTAGAGATACATTTACGCTAACTAGAAGCAAAAAAAGCACTCTGAACTGCATTAAACATGGCAAAATAAACGCTGCGTAAACATTTCCAAACCAAAACGTTGATCGCTATGATCGCAATTTATAATACAAAAGCAATATAAGAACATACACAACATTATTGGATAAAGTGAATTAAGGCATAACTGTGGTGAAACTAATTTCATTTAGCTTTGAATGAGACCAAGTTACAGTGCTGAGGAGTTTACTAACTTAGTTAAATGTACCATGAAGTCAAGAAACATTATATTCTTTTTCCAACAAAGTGCAGTTGAGAAACAATCAACTATATTTCCTGCACCAATTCTTTTTTGGGTGATGCCACACGGGTTCACAAATACGCATTTAAAAAGTTTAACACATATAATTAATATTTAAAGGACACAAATAATCATCCAATTACATTAAGAAGCAAGAAAACATTAACATATTACTGCAAAATTGACAAAACGTTACGTACTTTCGATAGAGGAAAACATAAATGGCAAAAAGGGGATTTCAGAATATTCTTATGAAGAAATTACTGCAATGGCGACGACAGTTCACGAGGTGATGGGGCTGGATTTTACGAGAATTTCTTCTACAACTTGCCTTTCTGAGTTTGCTAAACAGGCCGAGCTTCATGTTCTCACCCTGGAAGAAAAACTAGGAGTACATTGATGGCACAGTTGTCACATCTACAAAACTACAGGGTTACGTAACAAAGATCTACTAAAACACAAACATTAAGTAGTTTAATCGTTACCCAACATACAAAAAAAAGGGTTTTTCCAGAAGGCAAGCTTAAACTACTGGCATGTGCCCTTACAACAAGGAAATAACATATACATTCTCCACAGGAAGAAGTTTGACAACACTGCAATCAGACGTCATTTAATTTTATAGAGATGGATAAAATTTATGAAAAAGGTGTTTTACTACTTTAAATATTAATGTACTAATTCATACAAACTCATTGCTATAGTTAATATAATAAAAACTTCTTCTGTGGAGCAAAACAATCACATCAACGTATTTTTTCATAGAAACTGGGAAATACATCAAAATAAGTATTCAAGAAAACTAGAAATTTTATTCATAATAAATGGCAATTTTTGACAATAACATTTTAAAAGATCCAGGGAAAAGATGCATATTCGTTATGTTGACATTTGTATAATACGATATGTGAATATACAGGAGAGTATAATGTAGGCTACGCTACCGTGTATGTAAGCAATATATCATAGTGTAGGGTAAGCTAATTATTGTTTGTTATTCAATTTCTCTCTGCAATGAATTATCATAAGTCACTATGCATGAACCTCCAGAATTAGCTGATATTAATAATTACTATACTGTGCATGTAAAGAGTATATTTTATAGTGTAGGCTAGGCTACCATATATGTATACAGTACATGGTATCGAATACCCTAGTGTAGGCTAGGCTATGTTCGAGATGCATTTTGGTATTTCTTATGTTTTTTCCAACAAACGATGGTTATTTTTGGAACCTAACCCCAACATAAGTAGGATAATACCTGTATAAGCATTTTAAGTTTGTTTTGTGTGTGTTTGAACTATCAAAATAGGCAGTTCTAAGTGTTTTTAGAAGTGTTCTATTTTAGCTATTCGCAAGAGGGTGTGGTACACATCCACCGCAAGTACGGGGGGGTTTACTGTATGTATGTATGTATGTATGTATGTATATATATATATATATATATATATATATATATATATATATATATATATATATATATATATATATATATATATATATATAAAGAAAGGTTTTCAGCATGGAAAGGAGCCCTAGAAAGGAAAGGATTTAAAGTGAACACTGGAAAGACAGAGCTAATGACTAGTAGTAGAGAAGGACATGAAGTAAACATTCAAGTGGAAGATGGTACAGTGCTAAAGCAGAACAATGAGTTAAACTATTTGGGATCAGTAATAACAGAAGAGAGAGGTACTGAGAAAGCAGTGAGACAGAGAGTGAAAGAAGCATGGCAAAAATGGAGAGAAGTAACTGGAGTTGTTTTAGACAAGAAAATGCCATTAAAGCTCTAAATGAAGATTTATAAGACAGTTATCAGGTCTGTACTATTATATGGGGCAGAAACTTGGGCACTTAAGAGGAAAGAGGAGCGACTGTTGGAAAGAACCAAGATGAGGATGGCGAGATCGATTGCAGGAATATCACTACTGGAAAGGAAGGAGAGTCAAGATATAAGAAGAATGTGTGGTATATGTAATGTACAGGAGAAGGCTAGGGAAGCTCGTTTGAGATATTATGGCCATGCAATAAGAAGAGAGGAGGTGGAACCAATCAAGAGAGCTAAGAAAATGCCAGTGATGGGGAGAAGGAGTGTGGGCCGTCAGCAGATCAGATGGATGGATGTGGTGAGGAGGGATATGGGTGAGGTGGGACTGGGGGAAGAAGATGCTAAGAATAGAAATAGATGGAGAAAGTTGACTCGAGCAGCCGACCCTGCTATACAGTGGGACTAATAAGGTCAAAAGAAGAAGAAGAGAGAAATCCACGAGTAGGTGAGTCAGCGAATCCGGAATTGAGAACAGGTGAGGGTCGGCTGTATGTGTGTGGTTGTGCATGTATTCTTCCACATAACAATCTACAGATGATAACTGTTTCTTTGTATTGTGGCATGATGTCAGGAGTGAAAATGAATACATAAGTGGCATACAAAGAATGCACATATTACAGCAACGGCAGTGATGTTGCATGAAATGCTACGGGCCTTCATTCATAATCTTGTTGACTGATTGACAAGGTACTTATCCTCACACTTTTTTAATTGCTGCCCAATACGTTCATCTTATTTTTTAGGGTGGGTTAGGGGATTAGGTGAGCTATGGTTCTGGTAACCTGCAACGGGTCTCAGCTCTTCGTTGGGTGAGTTGGTAGAAGCTGTTCAATTCCCCAGCCGGCTGATGAAGAGATAGAGGAATTTATTTCTGGTGATAGAAATTAATTTCTCGCTATAATGTGGTTCGGATTCCACAATAAGCTGTAGGTCCCATTGCTAAGTAACCAATTGGTTCTTAGCCACATAAAATAAGTCTAATCCTTCGGGCCAGCCCTAGGAGAGCTGCTAATCAGCTCAGTGGTCTGGTAAACCTAAGGTATACTTAACTTTTTGCAGCGGGTCTCTGATTCCGTCTTCATTTGAGCAAACCTTATTTACCATAATGGTAAAGGGAGAATATAATCTGCATTTCTTGGCATAGTGAGTGCTGCCTGTTGTAAATGGTTGTTTACTGTATCGCCATTTGCAGATGATTGAAGCAGGATTCTCTTTGGCTACTTCTGTATCTTCTAATAGCACCTGGAGTGACTGTTTACAGTGGTGACTGTTATCATAAAGTTTTAATAGTCTCTCGGCTGCAACGAGCTTGTTAATGCCTCTGCAGGGTTTTGGTTATGTCCAATTTAGTAAATGTTGATGGCATGCCACATCTCTTCGGTATATTTGCATTTCGACGCTGCATTGGTGGACTCTCAAAGGTCTCTGTGAGAGGTGATGCTGTTCCTCATTATCAGGGCACTGACTAGATTAGGACAGTAGTAGATCTGTAAGACCACAAAGTCAAAGCCATAAAATAAATTAACTGTAGAATAACTTAAATATCCCCAGACAGCGGTGTGTCCTTGAGGATCTACAGCTGCCTTAATCTGGTACTTGTCTGGATATAGGGGACAACACAGCCGCTTTCACAGCTCTTGGAGAATCCACCAATGTAGTGCACAAGTTCAAATGTACCAAAGGTATGTGTCAAACCTACATCAAATGCTATGTTACATCCACCCACCCCTCCAGAGGTGTTTACAAGTTCACCACAGGCAAGCTGCTGTATTAAAGTATTATGAGTGGGGTCCACAGCTACAAGTGTCCACTTTAAGCTCTGTTAGAGGGCACAGAAATAATTCACAGAGAGATCTGCTTCCATCGTCTGCAAGTAGCAAGGACAGTAAGCATCCATCTACACCGGCAGGCATTCAGCATACAAAGAAATGGGGACTATATTCTCCACTCTACCAAAAGTTTAAATGAGGACAGGCCAACTAGAGACCCTCTACAAGATGTGAGAACCACTGCGTCACTCACTCTTGTTATTATTGTTTATTATTACGCTGCCGTTATGCAGGCATGGGCTTTTGCTCATAGAGCAACTTGTTTGCTCACTCTTCTCACCCCATCCCTACAGATTAACAGGTAAAATGCACCAGGAAGTGACCTAGAAGATCAAGGAGAATGTACACAGTCAACCAAAGAAATGGATTACAAATTAAAGCCAACAGCCAATGGATGCCTGCCTTTTTTGTGGTATCATCGTTGCTAACATATCCTATCTGCCTTTTGTACGCAAGTGCATTTTCACATATTTATATGTAGTCCTGATAATGCCAAAAGGCAAAGAAGCTGATGTCAGTTACAAAATATTCAGTGAAAGAAAATTCCCACAACTTATATATATATATATATATATATATATATATATATATATATATATATATATATATATATATATATATATATATATGATATATGACTTTTATCACATCACCGTGATTCATATACAATCAGTAAGCTACAAACGTCCTTTAATATCCAATTCTCTACCTCAGAAATAATATATTTTCATATTTGTTACCAAGGGGAATTTTTAGTTGATAAGTTTGTTGTCCCGTGGGCTCGAACCAGCGAAGGACAAGAACTCAGGACTACAGTGGACGATTTAACCCACGCTGCCAGCAAGTGAGGTGGAGGATATCGCCTCCCATATACAAATCCCCCGCCGAACTCAGATGTTTGTATTTAGTGACGATATCCACCCACCTCTGCCATGCTAACCGTAGTGCTTGTTGCACGCAGCCATATTATGACTTTTTATCACATCACCGTGATTCATATACAATCAGTAAGCTACAAACGCCCTTGTATATCCACTCCGCTCTACCTCGGAAATAATATATTTTCATATGTTACCGGAAGGGGAATTTTTTAGTTGATAATAAGTTCGCCGTCCCGCTGGGCTCGAACCAGCAAAGGATAAGAACTCAGACTACAGTGGACGATTTAACCCATGCGCCAGCAAGTGAGGTATAAGGATATCGCCTCCCATATACAAATCCCCGCCGAACTCAGGTGTTTGTATTTAGTGACGATATCCACCCACCTCTGCCATGCTAACCGTAGTGCGCTTGTCGCACGCAGCCATATTACAGTATGACTTTTTATCACATCACCGCTGATTCATATACAATCAGTAAACTACAAACGCCCTTAATATCCACTTCGCTTCTACCGAAATAATATATTTTCATATATGTTACCGAAATGGAATTTTTTAGTTGATAATAAGTTCGTCGCCCCGCGGGCTCGAACCAGCGAAGGACAAGAACTCAGAACTACAGTGGATGATTTACCCACGCCCAGCAAATGAGGTATAAGCAGATATCGCCTCCCATAACAAATCCCCTGCCGAACTCAGGTGTTTGTATTTAGTGACAATATCCACCCACCTCTGCCATGCTAACCGTAGTGCCTTTGTGCACGCAGCCATATTATGACTTTTTATCACATCACCGCGATTCATATACAATCAGTAAGCTACAAACGTCCTTTAATATCCAATTTGCTCTACCGGATATAATATATTTCGAATATGGTACCAAAGGGAATTTTTAGCGATAATGTTCGCCGTCCCTGGTTACATCAACCAGCGAAGGACAAGAACTCATTGATCAGTGATCACATTTAACCCAACGCTGCAAGTGGTTTACTTATCAAAGAATATGACAAACTGGACTCCCTCAACCCAGGTGTTTGTATTTATAGGCGACCTATTCAAGGGTGTTTAGTAATCCTTCGGCCATGCTGCACCCAATTTTTTTGTCACTCTTTTATTTGAACTGTAATCTACAAACGTCCTTTATCTTTCTTCCATCTAGCTGTTACAACTTTTTTAGTCTGATACATTCCCGTAAATTAAAAGAACTCAGGGTTTTTAAACGACGCGCCAACAAGCTGAGGCAAATTTTTCTGGTGTCTTTATTTAATGTCCAATCCACTCCAGCTAACCTTCTTTCAATGATATTATTTGCCAAGACAGAGAATTAAAACGTGGTTGTTAGTCAAGGGAAACTTAGTTTAATACAAAGATAATTTTTAAGATAAGACAATCAGTCCCAAAATGTCCAGCGAATGACAAGAACTCAGGACTACAGTGACGATTTAACCCACGCCGCCAGCAAGTGAGGTATAAGTGGATATCGCCTCCCATATACAAATCCCCCTGGCCGAACTCAGGTGTTTGTATTTAGCGATTTAGCATGGCAGAGGTGGGTGGATATTGTCACTAAATACAAACACCTGAGTTCGACGGGGATTTGTATATGGGAGACGATATCCATTCATACCTCACTTGCTGGCCGCTGTGGGTTAAATGCGCCCACTGTAGTCCTGAGTTCTTGTCCTTCCTGGTTCGAGCTCACGGGACGACGAACTTATTATCAACTAAAAATTCCCCTTCGGTAACATATATGAAAATATACTATTTCCGAGGTAGAGCAAATTGGATATTAAAGGACGTTTGTAGCTTAATGATTGTATATGAATCACGGTGATGTGATAAAAGTCATAATATGGCTGCGCGTCTGCATAAACGCACTACACGGTTAGCATGGTAGAGGTGGGTGGATATCGCCACTAAATACAAACACCTGAGTTCGATGGGGGATTTGTATATGGGAGACGATATCCACTTATACCTCACTTGCTGGCCGCGTGGGTTAAATGCGCCCACTGTAGTCCTGAGTTCTTGTCCTTCGCTGGTTCGAGCCCATGGGACGACGAACTTATTATCAACTAAAAATTCCCTTCGGTAGCATTTATGAAAATATATTATTTCCGAGGTAGAGCGAATTGATATTAAAGGACGTTTGTAGCTTACTGATTGTATATGAATCACGGTGATGTGATAAAAGTCATAATATGGCTGCGTACAACGCCTACACGGTTAGCATGGCAGAGGTGGGTGGATGTCATCACTAAATACAAACACCTGAGTTTGACAGGGGGATTTGTATATGGGAGATGATATCCACTTATACCTCACTTGCTGGCCACGTGGGTTAAATGTGTCCACTGTAGTCCTGAGTTCTTGTCCTTCCCTGGTTTGAGCCCACGGGATGACGAACTTATTATCAACTAAAAAATTCCCCTTTGGTAACATATATTATTTCCGAGGTAGAGCGAATTGGATATTAAAGGACGTTTGTAGCTTACTGATTGTATATGAATCACGGTGATGTGATAAAAGTCATAATATGGCTGCGCGACAAACGCACTACACGGTTAGCATGGCAGAGGTGGTGGATATCGCCACTAAATACCAACACCTGAGTTCGACGGGGGATTTGTATATGGGAGACGATATCCACTTATACCTCACTTGCTGGCCGCATGGGTTAATTGCGTCCACTGTAGTCATGAGTTCTTGTCCTTCGCTGGTTCGGAGCCTACGGAAGACGAACTTATTATCAACTAAAAATTCCCTTTGGTAACATATATGAAAAATATATTATTTCTGAGGTAGAGCGAATTGGATATTAAAGGACATTTAGAAGCATTGATTATATATATATATATATATATATATATATATATATATATATATATATATATATATATATATATATATATATATATATATATATATATATATATATATACATATACATACACACACACACACATACATATATATATATATATATATATATATATATATATATATATATATATATATATATATATATATATATACACATATATATATATACATACATACACATACAGTAAATGATTTCAGGCACAATCTTCCTCGCAAAGAAAAGGCAAACATTCTTGCTGTGTTGCACATTCTTTTTCTAATGCAGACAGGAGTTTCAGCCTTTAATTATGACTTTAACCACTTTAGCTACATTAGGCTGGCAGCGTAAGTCGAAGGACATGCAGCTGTCTGGGGATGTTGGTGTCATTCCAGTTAATAATTCATTTAATTGCCTTGACTTCGAAGTCCTTATCGATCCACTGCAGTCCTAGTCTGGTCAATGCCATGGTAATGAAGAAGACTACTCCTAACACACCAATGTAGAGTAGAAATTCAAATACGAGTATAATGAAGGAATATGTCGAGAACTCAACAAGTGCTATGTTGGATGCACAACCACCAGTATGCACAGGCATCGACAAAAGCATCACAACCAAGGGGCTATATTCCAAATTTATGTCGACTGCCTCGACCATAAAGTCTACACTCCACGTGCTGTTACAGAGGGCACAAAAATAATCCAAAGAGAATCCTGTTTACAGTGTCTGCTAAAATGCAGACTATATTCACCCCTCTACCAGAGAATTAAATGAGGAAAGCCCAAAAGAAGACAAAACTAGAGACTCGCCGCAAGAAATGAGAACCAACCCTCAGCCACATCTTATTCTGCCCTGCAGGTAGATAAAAGAACGTAATGGGAATGATTGAGTGGCCTGGATATAAATTGTGGCGTGACAACTAAGTTACTGAAAAAATTAATGGTGTCTATAAACTTTCAAACATATTCACTCATAATATATGATACATATAATAAAATAACGCTTCCTGGGAGCTTTTAAAAGGAATTTAAAGACAAAATCATGAATACTCCACAAACAAAATCAGTTATAAATCTTACAAATTGCTATTATAAAAATAAATTTTTACGGGGGATTCCAGTTACCCCTATCAACTCAATAATACCACTAGAGTTGAAAGTTCACTTCTCTGAGTACATGGAAGACCACTTGGAAGCACATTAATTTGTACCTTGTCAACCCGACAACTGCATTATGAATGAAACCCAGAAATCAACGAACAACTCTTGTGAAATCACTATATGTTCATGCCAAAACTTCTGTATTCCGTCAATATATTAATTTCCAAATATGTATATTCAGCTCTGACGAGTGGTCAAAGCTGACTGTTTCTCAACCAGACTTCGGTTCGAATCCTAGCTAGTCCAAAGCCAATAACCACTTATAATTTCCTCAGGGTTTGAGTTGTTTCTTTCGTTCTTTGAATCTTCAGTTGAAAACCCTTATGAACAAAGTCAACAGGCTATAAACCCAAGAGGGCTCCAAAGGGAAATCAGCCTGCAGGGGTAAAGAAGTCATAGAGAACGGTGATAAATAAAATAAATAAATATGAGGGAAGAAAATAAAATCGAAACGCCTAAATTCGGGAGATGTCACAGGAAAGCAGGAATGACTTTATTCCTCGCTTATACATATGGGTATCAGAATATTCCACAACTGCACTAGGCAAACTATTCCACTTTTTAGTTGTAGACAAAAGGAAACTCCTAGCGAACTGAGTAGTATTAAACCCGATACTAGAAAACGCCACACTGTTTGCACCCGCAGCCTGACTAGTGTTGCGAACAAAAACAGCCAAGCAAGGTAAAGAAAATTGCAAAGGATGTTTGTCATTGTAGTACATTTCAATCAACAAACATTGAACTCACTTTGTCTAAGTAACAAGTCAACATTAGCAGTTGGCAAAATAAACTTGACTGATGACAACCCTATCCGAGAGCTTGAGATGAGAGACAGGACCCGAAGACCACAGTGGAGAAAAGTACTCCATAAGAGGAAGAAACAAAGAGTTACAAAGAATTAAACATATTGATACAACAGAACATACAAGCTTTTTGAGAAACAGAGGAAGCAATATTACGCATATGATTCTCAAAAGTCCATTTCCTATCAAAAGTTGCATGTGAAATCTTAGAAGAGTCACTGACATTTAAAACCGTACCATTCAATTGTAAATCAGGATACAAAAGCAAAAGTATTCTGGATCGACTAATTATCATACGCTGAGCTTTAGATGGGTTAAGCTTCTGGCCTAAAGCCTACTCCACTCAAGAATACGTTCCAGATCTCTAATTAGGGATTCTGCAACCACAAATCTAAGGTGCCGAGAACAACAACAGCTAGAAGAGTGTATCATCAGCTGGTATAGTGAATTCAATATTAAACGCTATTTTTGGCTTAATATGTGTAAATGTAAAAAAATTCACGGATGTAATATATAAATGATATATATATATAATTATATATATATATATATATATATATATATAATATATATATATATATATATATATATATATATATATATATATATATATATATATACATTATTTATCAAATCACCGATGATTCATATACAATCAGAAAGCTACAAAACGTCCTTTAATATCCAATTCACTGTACTGAAATAATATATTTTCATATATGTTACCAAAGGGGAATTTTTAGTTGATAACAAGTCCACCGTCCCGTGGTCGGTCCAGCGACGGACGAATCAGGACTACAGTGACAGACTAACCGTCGGCCACAAGAGAGGTATAATAGAAAGACCATCTCCCATCAACTCACCGTCGAACTCAGGTGTTTTGCTTTGGAGATCCATATCCACCCACCTCTGCCATGTTGACCGTAGTAAACTTGTCGCGACGTAGCCACATTATGACTATTTATCACATCACCGTGATTCATATACAATCAGAAAGCTACAAACGTCCTTTAGAATCCACACTTACCTCGGAAGTATATATTTTCATATATGTTACCGTAAGGCAATTTTTAGTTGATAACAAGTCCACTGTACCGTGGGGTCGAACAGCGAACGAGGAATCAGGAAAAAGTGACACACTAACCAGTCGCCACAAAAGAGGATATGAATTTCTCCCATCAACTCACCGGAAACTCAGGTGTTTTTGCATTTGGATTAAAATCCACCCACCTCTGCCTGTTGACCGTGGAGTGCATTTGTCGACGTAGCCATATTATGACTATTTATCACATCACCGTGATTCATATACAATCAGAAAGCTACAAAACGTCCTTTTTAATATCCAATTCACTCTTACCTCGGAAGTAATATATTTTTTATATGTTAATGAAGGAATTTTTAGTTGATAACAAGTCCACCGCCCCGTCGAACCAGCGACGACAAGGAATCAGGACTACAGTGACACACTAACCAGTCGGCCACAAGAGAGGTATAAGAATATCTCCCATCAACTCACCCGTCGAACTCAGGTGTTTTATGCTTGGAGATATATCCACCCACCTCTCTGCCATGTTGACCGTAGTGCGTTTGTCGCACGGCAACCATATATTATTATCACATCACCGTGATTCATATACAATCAGAAGCTACAAACGTCAGCTAATATCAAATTCACTCTACCTCGGAAGTAATATCTGGTCACTCTACGGAAGTAATATATTTTCATATATGTTGCGAGAGGAATTTTAGTTGATAACAAGTCCGTCCCGTGGGAGTCGAACCAGCGACAGACGAGAATCAGGACTGCAGTGACACACTAACCAGTCGGCCACAAGAGGTATAAGTGAATACCATCTCCCATCATCTCACCCGCCGAACTCAGGTGTTTTGCGTTTTGGAGACGATATCCCCACCTCTGCCATGTTGACCGTGTAGTGCGTTTGTCGCACGTAGCCATTATTACATCATTTATCACATCACCGCGATTTGTATACAATCAAGAAAGCTACAAACGCCCTTTAATATCAATTCACTCTACCTCGGAAATAATATATTTTCATATATGTTGCGAAGAGAACTTAGTTGATAATAAGTCCACTGTCCCGTGGGTCGAACCAGCGACGGACGAGGAATCAGGACTACAGTGACACACTAACCAGTCGGCCACAAGAGAGTGTATTATGTGAATAACATCTCCCATCAACTCACCCGCCGAACTCAGGTGTTTTGCGTGGAGACGATATCCACCCACCTCTGCCATGTTGACCGTAGTGATGCGTTTGTCGACGTAGCCACATTATGACTATTTATCACATCACCGTGATTCATACAATCAGAAAAGCTACAACGTCCTTTAATATCAACCTCACTCTACCTCGAAATAATATATTTTCATATATACCGAGGTGAATTTAGTTGATAACAAGTCCACTGTCCCGTGGGGTCGAACCAGCGACGGACGAGGAATCAGGACTACAGTGACACACTAACCAGTCGGCCGCAAGAGAGGTATAAGTGAATACCATCTCCCATCAACTCACCCGTCGAACTCAGGTGTTTTATGTTTGGAGATGATATCCACCCACCTCTGCCATGTTGACCGTGTAGTGCGTTTGTCGACGAGCCATATTATGACTATTTATCACATCACCGCGATTCATATACAATCAGAAAGCTACAAACGTCCTTTAATATCCAATTCACTCTACCGGAAATAATATTTTCATATATGTTACCGAAGGGGAATTTTAGTTGATAATAAGTCCACCGTCCGTGCTGGTCGAACCAGCGACGGACGAGGAATCAGGACTACAGTGACACATATGAAAAATAACCAGTCGGCCACAAGAGAGGTATAAGTGAATCACCATCTCCCATCAACTCACCCGTCGAACTCAGGTGTTTTTTAGCGTTTGGGTGGATATCGCCTCCAAACGCAAAAACACCTGAGTTCGACGGGTGAGTTGATGGGAGATGGTATTCACTTATACCTCTTTGTGGCCGACTGGTTAGTGTGTCACTGTAGTCCTGATTCCTCGTCCGTCGCTGGTTCGAAAGCTACACGGACGGGTGGACTTGTTATCAACTAAAATTCCCTTCGGGTAACATATATGAAAATATATTACTTCCGGAGGTAGAGTGAATTGGAAATTAAAGGACGTTTGTAGCTTTGGATTGTATATGAATCACGGTGATGTGATAAATAGTCATATTATGGTTACGCGATAAACGCATCACACGGTCAACATGGCAGAGGTGGGTGATATCGCCTCCAAACGCAAAACACCTGAGTTCGACGGGTGAGTTGATGGGAGATGGTATTCACTTATACCTCTCTTGTGGCCGACTGGTTAGTGTGTGTCACCGTAGTCCTGATTCCTCGTCCGTCGCTGGTTCGACCTACGGACGGTGGACTTGTTATCAACTAAAAATTCCTTCGGTAACATATATGAAAAAATATATTACTTCCGAGGCAGAGCTTGATATTAAAGGACGTTTGTAGCTTCAGATTGTATATGAATCACGGTGATGTGATATAGTCATATTATGGCTACGCGCGACAAACGCACTACACGGCCAACATGGCAGAGGTGGTGGATATCGCTCAAAACGCAAAACACCTGAGTTCGACGGGTGAGTTGATGGGAGATGGTATTCACTTATACCTCTCTTGTGGCCGACTGGTTAGTGTGTCACTGTAGTCCTGATTCCTCGTCCGTCGCTGGTTCGACCCCACGGGACGGTGGACTTGTTATCAACTAAAATTCTTCGTAACATATATGAAAATATATTACTTCCGAGGTAGAGTGAATTGATATTAAAGGACGTTTGTAGCTTTGATTGTATATGAATCACGGTGATGTGATAAATAGTCATAATATGGCTACGCGTATGACAAAACGCACTACACGGTCAACATGGCAGAGGTGGGTGGATATCGCCCAAACGCAAAACACCTGAGTTCGACGGGTGAGTTGATGGAGATGGTATTCACTTATACCTCTCTTGTGGCCGACTGGTTAGTGTGTCACTGTAGTCCTGATTCTCGTCCGTCGCTGGTTGACCTCATGGACGGTGGACTTATTATCAACTAAAAATTCCCTTCGGTAACATATATGATGAAAAATATATTATTTCCGGAGGTAGAGTGAATTGATATTAAAGGACGTTTGTAGCTTTCGATTGTATATGAATCACGGTGATGTGATAAATAGTCATAATATGGCTACGCGCGACAAAACGCACTACACGGTCAACATGGCAGAGGTGGGTGGATATCGCCTCCAAACGCAAAACACCTGAGTTCGACGGGTGAGTTGATGGGAGATGGTATTCACTTATACCTCTCTTGTGGCCGACTGGTTAGTGTGTCACTGTAGTCCTGATTCCTCGTCCGTCGCTGGTTCGACCCCACGGGACGGTGGACTTGTTATCAACTAAAATTCCTTCGGTAACATATATGAAAATATATTATTTCCGAGGTAGAGTGAATTGATATTAAAGGACGTTTGTAGCTTTCTGATTGTATATGAATCACGGTGATGTGATAAATAGTCATATTATGGCTACGCGACAAACGCACTACACGGTCAACATGGCAGAGGTGGGTGGATATCGCTCCAAACGCAAAACACCTGAGTTCGACGGGTGAGTTGATGGGAGATGGTATTCACTTATACCTCTTGTGGCCGACTGGTTAGTGTGTCACTGTAGTCCTGATTCCTCGTCCGTCGCTGGTCTGACCCCACGGGACGGTGGACTTGTTATCAACTAAAAATTCCCCTTCGGTAACATATATGAAAATATATTATTTCCGAGGTAGAGTGAATTGATATTAAAGGACGTTTGTAGCTTTCGATTGTATATGAATCACGGTGATGTGATAAATAGTCATATTATGGCTACGTGCGACAAACGCACTACACGGTCAACATGGCAGAGGTGGGTGGATATCGCTCTCCAAAACGCAAAACACCTGAGTTCGACGGGTGAGTTGATGGGAGATGGTATTCACTTATATACCTCTTTGTGGCCGACTGGTTAGTGTGTCACTGTAGTCCTGATTCCTCGTCCGTCGCTGGTTCGACCTCACGGACGGGTGGACTTGTTATCAACTAAAATTCCTTCGGTAACATATATGAAAATATATTACTTCCGAGGTAGAGTGAATTGGATATTAAAGGACGTTTGTAGCTTGATTGTATATGAATCACGGTGATGTGATAAATAGTCATAATATGGCTACGCGACAAACGCACTACACGGTCAACATGGCAGAGGTGGGTGGATATCGCCTCCAAAACGCAAAACACCTGAGTTCGACGGGTGAGTTGATGGGAGATGGTATTCACTTATACCTCTCTTGTGGCCGACTGGTTAGTGTGTCACTGTAGTCCTGATTCCTCGTCCGTCGCTGGTTCGACCCCACGGACGGTGGACTTGTTATCAACTAAAAAATTCCCTTCAGTAAATACATATATGAAAATATATTACTTCTGAGGTAGAGGAATTGATATTAAAGGACGTTTGTAGCTTTGTGATTGTATATGAATCACGGTGATGTGATAAATAGTCATAATATGGGCTTACGCGCGACAAACGCATTACACGGTCAACATGGCAGAGGTGGGTGGATATCGCCTCCAAAACGCAAAACACCTGAGTTCGACGGGTGAGTTGATGGAGATGGTATTCACTTATACCTCTCTTTGTGGCCGACTGGTTAGTGTGTCACTGTAGTCCTGATTCTCGTCCGCCGCTGGTTCGAATTTCACGGACGTGGACTTGTTATCAACTAAAATTCTTCGTAACATATATGAAAATATATTACTTCCGAGGTAGAGTGAATTGAATTAGGACGTTTGAAGTTTTTCTGATTATATATATATATATATATATATATATATATATATATATATATATATATATATATGAGATTTTATCACACCGTGATTTACATACAATCATTAAGCTACAAATGTCGCTGATATCAAATTCAAACTACCTCGAATATACCTGATGGGGAATTATCACCGAAGGGGACTTCATAAGTGATAAATGGATTGGTACTGCCGGGTCTCGATCCCTCAACACAGATACTTATCCAGCGACTCCAGTTGACAGTCTCCCTATTGAGCAATCAAGAGAGGTATAAATTAATGCCGAGTCTGCTGTACTTGTTTACCCGTCGAGAGTGGGGAAATTATACTTAGCTTCGGCATTAACCCACCTCCACCATGATAGTTCATTGGCACGTTTGGAAAGCGTAGCTTTTATTATGAAATTTTTTATCACACTGTGATTTATATACAACCATGAAGCTACAAATGTCGCTTAATATCAAATTCACGCTACCTCGGGAATATCCCGATGGGGAATTTATAAATGATAAATTGATTGGTACTGCTGGATCTCGATCCCTTGACACAGATACTTATCCAGTGACTCCAGTTGACGGTCCACCCACTGAGCCATCAAGAGAGGTATAAATTAATGCCGAGTCTCCTGTACTTGTTTACCAGCTGAGAGCAGGGAAATTATACTTAGCTTTGGCATTAACCCACCTCCACCATGATAGTTCATTGGTACGTTTGGAACACGCAGCTCTTTATTATGAAATTTTTTATACTTAGCAGACTCGGCATTAATTTATGCCTCTCGTGATGGCTCAGTGGGTAGACCGTTGACTGGAGTTACTGGATAAGTATCTGTGTCAAGGGATTGAGACCCGGCAGTATCAATCCATTTATCACATAAATTCCCCATCAGTGATAATTCCCCATCGGCGATATTCCTGAGGTAGCATGAATTTGATATTAAGCGGCATTCGTAGCCTCATGATTGTAAATAAATCACGGTGTGATACAAAATTTCATAATAAGAGCTGCGTGTTCCAAACGTACCAAAGAACTATCATGGTGGAGGTGGGCTAATGCCGAAGCTAAGTATAATTTCCCCGCTCTCGATGGGTAAACAAGTACAGCAGACTTGGCATTAATTTATACCTCTCTTGATGGCTCAGTGGGTAGACCATCGACTGGAGTCACTGGGTAAGTATATGTGTCGAGGGATCGAGACCCGGCAGTACCAATCCATTTATCACTTATAAATTCCCCTTCGGTGATAATTACCCATCGAGGATAGTCCCAAGGTAGCGTGAATTTGATATTAAGCGACATTTTTAGCTTCATGATTGTATATAAATCACAGTGTGATAAAAAATTTCATAATAAGAGCTGCGTGTTCCAAACGTACCAATGAACTATCATGGTGGAGGTGGGTTAATGCCAAAGCTAAGTATAATTTCCCCACTCTCGACTGGTAAACAAGTACAGCAGACTCGGCATTAATTTATACCTCTCTTGATGGCTCAGTGGGTAGACTGTCGACTGGAGTCGCTGGATAAGTATCTGTGTCGAGGGATCGAGACCTGGCAGTACCAATCCATTTATCACTTATAAATTCCTCTTCGATGATAATTCTCCATCGGGGATATTTCCGAGGTAGCGTGAATTTGATATTAAATGACATTTGTAGCTTCATGATTGTATATAAATCATGGTGAGATAAAAAATTTCATAATAAGAGCTGCGTGTCCCAAACATACCAATGAACTACCATGGTGGAGGTGGGTTAATGCCGAAGCTAAGTATAATTTCCCCACTCTCGACGGGTAAAAAAGTACAGCAGACTCGGCATTAATTTATACCTGTCTTGATGGCTCAGTGGGTAGACCGTTGACTGGACTCGCTGGATAAGTATCTGTGTCAAGGGATCGAGATCCGGCAGTACCAATCCTTTTATCACTTATAAATTCCCCTTCGGTGGTAATTCCCCATTGGGGATATTCCCGAGGTAGCGTAAATTTGATATTAAGCAACATTTGTAGCTTCATGATTATATATATATATATATATATATATATATATATATATATATATATATATATATATATATATATATATATATATATATATATAATATAATGTGTGTGTACGCAAAGCATATTGTGTATAGGGCTGGTGTTTTTCAGTGTCAAAGGATTCAGTAATTGTTTGGGCATGACTGAGTATGGCAAGCGTAAATGTTACAAATTGAGTGTGTATATGGTCCCGGATTGGAATAGACTAAGGGAAAAAGAATTTTTTCTTTTCTGAAGAGTTTGCATCAGTGATTCCCTGGTTGTGGAGAACACGTAGGGGTGGATGTGCTAGTTGATTTAAATGCAAAGTGACAAGAGAAATAGTTGGTATAGTTGGCTGGTATGGGGTTACTGTAACAAATGAGAACGGAGAGTTCTGTGAAAAGCAACTGGAAATACACGGGTGTCAAAGAATATTCCTACACACATATTTTGCAGAGAGAAAGCGGTGAGGAAGAAGTTTGCTTAACTATGTGTTAGTACAGAGCAGCTGGAAGAGCAGGCTGAGTTGACAAAGTGGTGAGGAGAAGAGTGGTTGGAGTATATCATATGCCAAAACAAAATTAAAAGCTAATTTCAGTTGAGTAGAACAACTTCACAATGAAGATATGAGTTTGGCAAGACAAAAGTAAAAATAATATGCAAGAGGCTACAAAAACCGAACTAAGAATAAATATATCTGCAAATCAATGAGGAGTATGTATTAAAATTCAAGGACCGTGGTCAGGATGTCAGCGGGCAAAGGTGAGCAAGACAATGGAGTCGAAGTGATTGATATGA
>NC_089748.1:73231649-73304149 GCF_040412425.1 Macrobrachium rosenbergii
GTAAACAAACGTAAAACGAAAAGTTCTTTGGCAACTGAACTGCTTCGAGTAATGAGTTTATGGGCTACAAGAATTTATATCAGTCTTACCAAAGGATCCAAAAATGAGGGCACACATCAACAACCCTATATAGATTGGCAAAAACGCATTAATTACAAATAAATCTTAAGAAAACAATTGGGGACATCAGCAGAAAATGACCACATACGTTTAATCAGTTTTACTTACACCGTCCGAACTACGAGATTTAGGTCTGAATCTACAGTATATTATATAAGGAGAACTAACAAGATGATCTAAACCAAGTTTAGATCATAATACCTATTATCAAAAAGGCCTTCTATTAGATAAGATATCTCGCCCCAAAAGGGCGTGTTCCTTGTAAAATGAATATCCACTTTGTTTTCCAGAACGTCACCATAAAATCCTTTGTGCAATATTTACTATTATTTTACACAATTTACAGTCAGGTGATAATGAAGGAAATCCATTACTGCATGGAGACTGGACCAACAAAATCATCCTGCCTACATCCGCGCAGATTAACAGTTTTCGACCTCAAAGTGAAGAAGGGAGTAGACGTATACGTCCATTTTAGTGGGCAAATGCATGCGAAAATTGTTCTCAAAATAAAGGGACCTTATTTCATAATTTAGCCATCGAATGACTCTCTCTACAGTAAAAACGGCTAATCTTGACTCTGTGCTATCTTTTTAAATGCGCAATAAAACTTAACCTCGAGAACATTAATATCAATGCTTGCTGATACGGAATTCAAACGAGCATTAACTTGCCAACGTTATCTTGGAATTATTATAATTTACTGCTTGGTTGTAAAACAGCGATGTTACAATTACCAAGGTCATCCACACCTAACCCATCATGACCTCGATTAAATGAGCAGATGGGCACTTGGGTCTTTCACCTTTGCGAGCCGGCCGCTGAGGGTTAGCCAAGCAGTTGGATGCCAGTCACGCCCATTTGCCTTCTTTTGCTCCTTTCTAAAGAACCACAGCGAGCATGCGCGTTAACGCACAAGGCACACTCACAAGGGCCCTTTGTACTTTCATTTTCATGGGATCTCCTTTTTGTCAGGGAATGTTTGTTGCGAACGTGACTCAAGTCAGTCAGTAACTCATGGGAACAGCTTGGGGTGTAACAAATACTTCAAAACTCCGACGTTGTCTTTATGTTTATGTGATGGGTTGTTACTTTTCACTTGCACGAAATGTAGTTCTTCCATGAGCGACGGCATCTTCTGGAATTACTATCGCCTTGACTAATCAATTAAAAAATGACTCATCTTACTCTTATATGTTCAACTGATGACATATTTACTGGCAATCTATAATCTTTGGATATTCATATACCTGGACATCTGCTTAGTATTAATGTACTGTCCCATTATATTCACAAACCATATTTCTAAAACTACTTGAAGTGTAATTCGCATTTTTTTTTCACAAAACATGTATTTCTGGAACACTTGTTTTATATTTAAAGATCTCAGATCGTTATTTTGATTTACTGACGTTTAGCAAGAATTCATATCTCCATACAAATGAGCATCTAACTATAACATGAAAGCCAAAATAAAAATTTGTTGGTATGATGGTTTACTTCTCAAAGCACCTCTACCCTTGGCTCTGTACGAATTAGTTTCTACCAACATTTAAATGTGTTTATATATATATATATATATATATATATATATATATATATATATATATATATATATATATATATATATATATATACATATATTGTCACAAAGTGACCAAGTACCTGGTTATAACACAACTAGCCACAAAATTCAAAAATTTACCTCACTTCAGCTAGATACCTGAACCCTCATAACAATAAAATTACGACTGAACACTCTAAAGGTAACAGTGATCCCTTAAAACTTGTTTATCACTTGAAAAAATCAAATCAAGTTTATCAAATTATGTGTGAGGTATTGAGATATACTAGACAAAGAACGGCATCACTCCATCAAACAACTATAATTGTTTCTCTACTCTTCATTCACTTCCATTTAGGAGAGGAGAACAAAACATGTCTATCACTTACCCTGTGCATACACAAATAACCATATTCACTGGTGGTCAAAAATGAAACACTGTGTTTTTAAGACTTTAAATGCAAAAATTTATTTCTAACTTCAAAAGTTATAATTAGAATTCACAATCTGAAAAAATTTACCATTACTTGAAAACAATATAAGATTTAATTAATTCTTAAACAAGATTAATTCACAAATCCTTAATTTATCAAGAAATTATGTTAACTAAGCAAAATTCAAACTATTAAGATTTACTCAAGATTTGAAAAAGAAATCTTAACAAATGTAAATCAAACCATGTATGCAATGTTAAAGTATCAACACATGTAAAATGTTCAGTAAATAAATGTTAACCCACCAACACAAAAGTTTGGGTAACACTATGAAATTGCAAACACAAGAACACACAAAAAATGCAAACTCAAGAATACACAAAAATGCAAAAACAAGAACATACAAAAATGCAAAAAAATTTATCAACAGTAATTTCTCTAAGTCAAAATCTGACTTTTATTTTACCATGGTAAAAATAAGTAAAACCACTTTACCTTATACAAGTTTCTGAACACTTTTACCAAACTCTTGCTGCAGCTCAAAACACTACTTTCGTATGGCGCCGTTATATCAAGTTTCACTAAACTCATATCTCAAATTATATGTCTGGAGTGTGACCACAAAATTTTACTCTTCTGAAGGAAGAGAGAGAGAGAGAGAGAGAGAGAGAGAGACCAACCTAACTACCAAGTTTCTGTCTTAACTGAACTGCTTCTCAGAACTCTACTATGAGAATAAACCTGCGTTGCCAGTTAGGCATTTTTGGAATTGGGTCACTCTGGGAGAAAACAGGAAAAAATAGGGTTTCTTCCTCTGGAGAAGGGAAAATAAACAAGATAATTTTTTCCCTGGCTCCAAAGAGCTATATAGGCCTGTCCTCTTATCTGCATAATTGACAGGGGTATCCTGTGGCACACTTGTCCAAACAGAGAAGGTTTCTGGATCAAGCAGCTTATCTGAACCTGTCATCCTACATCTCTTTAGCTAATACAGGATTTCCTGTCTTAACACTTGTGCAAATAACAGATTTTTAGACTAGCCACTGTTATCAAACTTGTCATCTCGTCTTCCTTTAGCGGCACCTTTAGCTGACAACTTAAGTGGTTTAGGTCTCTCTTGCATAAACGATTCCCTGTGGTCACTCACTTGATACCTGAACAAACATTCAGCTGTGCACACAAGAGCTACTCACCAATTGGGTATACAAAAACCTCTCAAAGAACTGATCTTATCACACAGTATATGACAAATACAACAGGGAATATATCAAAAGTACAGAAAACATTAAGTTTACAGAAAACATACATATAAGACATATCATTATAATATATCTATATATACACTTATATAAATGTATGTATATATATATATATATATATATATATATATATATATATATATATATATATATATTAATTTTTACAGAAAACATACATATAAGACATATCATTATAATATATCTATATATACACTTATATAAATGTATGTATATATATATATATATATATATATATATATATATATATATATATATATATATATATATATATATATATATGTATGTATATAGTATGTATATATATATATATATATATATATATAGATATATTATAATGATATGGCTTATGATATGTACGCTTTCTGTAAAATTAATGTTTTCTGTGCTTTTGATATATTCCCTGTTGTATTTGCCTCGGTGGCTCAGTCGGTAGAGCAGTGGCCTAGGACTTCATAGAGGTCCGTGGCGCGGTTTCAAATCCGCAGCCGACTGGTGAGTGAAGGCGGACACTTTGCTATCCGTGTAGACACCCCGGGATTACGTATGTAATCAACGGATAGGTTTGCTGAAAAGCAAATGGGTGTTACAGACTAGTACACACATAAACAAAGCCACTCCAACATCTTCTAAAAACATAACAGACACCTCACACGTCTCGAACTGTCGACCTACCCGCCCAGTTCTCCTTGCTGCTTGGGAGAAAGGGAGCTGGGGATTGGTACAATACATGTACACATTGTTACCAGGGTCTAAGCGATGTCAGGCAGGGCAGCCGATCGAGGCTACGGCCTACCCCAACGCCAAATCAAAGTCCTTCGTAAAGAAGGCATCGTGCTTACCCCATATAGAAAATGGAAAAAAAGCACGTTAAAATGAAGAACTATTTGTCATATACTGTGTGATAAGATCAGTTCTTTGAGAGGTTCTTGTATACCTAATTGGTGAGTAGCTCTTGTGTGCACAGCTGAATGTTTGTTCAGGTGTCAAGTGGGTGACCACAGGGAATCCTTTATGCGAGAGAGACCCTAAACCACTTAAGTTGTCAGCTAAAGGGAGATGAGATGATAAGTGGGAAGGGTGTCCCTTTGTAGCAATTATATATATATATATATATATATATATATATATATATATATATATATATATATATATATATATATATATATATATATACACACACACACACACACACACACACACACATATATATATATATATATATATATATAATTACTACGAAGGGACAACCTTCCCACGTTAACTCTCCTGCCTAGCTTTACAGAAGAAAATAAAATAAAATATAAACCTGTATGCTTGTAAGAAAATAACGTAAAACTAGAACTGTCTTATTCTGTTTAAAGAAGCACAGTCATTTTTCATCATACTGCTGACTGAAAACATTTGCCCCTTCTTAATCTCTAAATTATTGCCCCCTAGACACTCCTTAATCTCTTTTCCTTTAGACCTGTGACTGCCTGAATACCTCTGTTCCGGGAACAAAGCCATTTGGAGACAAATCCCTACCGTAGGCTAATACGACCCACTGAAGAAGATTAACTCAAGGAGAAAGTTCAAGGGCCCATAGCAACTTACCATGTGGCCCTTGCCCTGCCATGCAGTGACCGGGTCAAAGACAGCGAGCCAACAATCTGTGGGCGCAATCACAGAAAATGGAGTGTCAAGAGAAAGTGGGAAGCTAATCCTTCGAAGTCATGTAAGGGCCGAGAATGACCCACGGCTAGTCAGAACTTAGAGAGGCATCTTGGCTGGGGCACCAAAAAGCAGCTTCTCCTTGACCCCTGCTCCTTCTGGGCCATACCCCAACATGTGGCTTTCTTGCTCAAGTCCAAGTTTTTCCTGCCAGTGAAAGCCCCCCTAAATTCCTCCTACATTCTTATCGATGGCAAAGACAACTTTCCAACAAAGGTAACATACCCTGATCAGAGGTATTTCTTAATCAGTCACGAACTTATTATTCTTTTATTGATTTTTCTGTTTCATTTCAAAGTGCAAATTTCCATGCTAGACCTGACTTCATTATTTCAGTGCATTAATTTACTCGTAAGTGTTTCAGTGTCGTAAATCAAGATACCATGGCACCTTCCATGCACTTCTCGACTTTTCCGTTGGTTACACTGTTTCTTTCCGTCACATAAACTTGTGCATTCTCTATTGCAGATGGAGATGCTTGCCCAGGAATCTTTCCTTTGATTGTGCCCTGCTTGCCGTGGTCTACAGTGCCATTGAAGTGGATTTCTTTGACACCTTGCAATTGTTGTTTGTTAATGTGAATTTGTTATTTAGCAGGACCTTGTTTCCCTCCCTAAGTTAATCCCCATTTTTCTGATTTTGTTGTTAATGTAAATATGAGTGAATTTAAAGTGAACTAAGTGTTTATCTACAAATTCTCCCTAATGAGTAAAAGCCTTCAGCTCCTTTTCTTTTCTGTTATGATTGCATGATCCCAAAGTAGTAGTCAGGCATGATCCCAAAGTAGTAGTCAGGTATAATGGATTTCCCATGGGAAGTGAAGCAATCTCTTAGAAAAAGCATAAAGGTAAATTCCCTGCTCAGAATCCAAGCTCCCTCACAGGCAAAACTATAATATATATATATATATATATATATATATATATATATATATATATATATATATATATATATATATATATATATATATATATCTATATATTTTCATGTATATTGCCTTGTAAAATGTATATAAAATATGATTTTTCTTTATATACCATGTATTCTGTGTAAAAATGATAATTATTGAAGTATCATTTGTGTAATGTGTGTTAGATTTCACAATAAGAGTAATTTAGAATTAATGATTTAATAACATTAATGGAGAGAAAGATTTTTAGTCTATTAGAACAGATGTTCTAGCTGCCATCGGTCAGATAAGCATGTTGAAAGATAAGCGCTCTGTCGCTGTAAGATTTTGCCTCAGTCAAGAGATAAGGGAGGTTTGTGTTTCATAACATGCATTGATAGTGTTGAGATTCTGTTAAAAGCTTTGTCCAATGTGATTTTCTGTTCAAGTCACGTACTGTTCTGATTGTGTCCCATGTGACTGAAAGTTCTAGAATATTCTTTTGTATCTCGCTCCCAAAATGTATCAGATGACATCATTCTATGGGGGTTTTACTTTTAGCTGGAATCATAAAGATTTAATCATTCTCATTCTAGAGACCTTTTGTGTCAGTTCTCTCTCTCAAACTCTTTCTTCAAAAGAGAGAAGTTATTAATGTAAAATATTTGTGTGGTCATTAATATTAATCTAAGGTTTTGAGATCTAGCATTAGTTTTATAACAGTGATATATACTGTAGGTAGTGGCACCTATCAGAATAGTCTGTTAAAGTGAATTTCGAGATGCAGCAATTGGGGTAATCTTGTGAAAGTTTTCACAAGCTTTTGCAAGGTATTGTAATGTTTTTTACGGTTTAAGTCACGCCTTAAAATACTTGAGTGATTTTAAATTGCATTTCATTTTCATGTTTTGTATATTCATGTTTTCTTAATGTCAATTGAATTGTTTAATTCTTTTTGAATTTGATGCTTGTGTATTTGCAATCTCTTAGTTTTTCACATTTTATATAGTAGTGATTTAACATTTATTTACTTAATAATTCAACATGGCATACTTGATTTAATCTTCACTTATTTAGATTTTCTTTTCAAATCTTGAGTCTTTCTTAATAGTTTAAATTTTGCTTGATTAGTTCAATTTCTTGATAAATTAACATTTGTGATTTAATTCAAGAATTAGTTAAATTTTGTGAATTTTGATTTCAAGTAATAGTAAATTTTCTTTAAATTGTGAATTTTGAATTAAAAATAAATTTTTGTATTTAAAGTTTTTACAATAGTGTTTCATTTACTAACCACCAGTGGTAGGATTAATTATGTGCATAAGGCATAGTGATAAACATGTTTTGTTCCTTCAGTTTTGCTGATGTGATGCCTTTAGAGTACTCAGTCATAATTTTATTGTTACGAGAGTTCAGGTATCTGGCTGAAGTGAGGTAAATTTTTAAATTCTATGATTAGTAGTGTAATAACCAGGTATTTGGAACACTTGATGACAAAACACACACACACACATATATATATATATATAGTGTTCAGTTTTGCTGTTGTATTGGGTGGCGGGGCATGCCTATATTGGAAAAAATTGGTGGTCAGAATTTTTAAAGAAATAAAGCTTGATATTTTGACACACGAGACAAAAGTAAAAGAACAGGACACTCAGGATTTAGAAGGACACAGTTATCATGATTTCAGGGTAAAGTAGAGCAAGACATGTGCTAAAAATTTTTATCACTAGGAGACTCGAAGTGCCAGTGAATGGTAGTTCATGTGTTCAGCCGCTGAATGAGCAAAATTTCAAGTTTAGTATTGACTGAAGGTGATCTTTGGAAGCTTTGGTGCAGATGGTGAAAAGAAAGCAGTGATATTATTCTTTTCAAGATTTGGTCCCGTAGGAAACAGTAAATGTGGCAATGAGTTACATAATCAATTATTCTACTAAAGGAATGAGAAATATAAATACCTGTATTTGCATTTTAATTATAACTAAAAAAAGGAAAAGTGGAACATGTTTCATGAATAATATGCTGGGATTATAAATGCAAGTATCACTTGGATGCTACCTGAAGCACATACTTTATTCGAAATTCCAGTAATGGAATTTAAGACGTGTGAACAGAGTTGAACAAGAAATTTAACTTTACTTGACAGGAAGCAGATATTCCTAGACCAAGACACATCAAGTTCAGCTTAAAAACTTCACTAAGTCCATGGCAAGAGCCAGAATCAAGCACAGAATCAAAAAAGGGTTTCAATGGTGTTAATATATACTGTAATATTGTAGCAGAAGAGAATCCATAATACATATATATATATATATATATATATATATATATATATATATATATATATATATATATATATATAATATATATATATATATATATATATATATATATATATATATATATAATAATATATATATATATATACATATATATATACATACAGTATATATATATATATATAATTTATATATATATATATATATATATATATATATATATAATTTATATATATATATATATATATATATTATATATATATATATATATATATATATATATATATATATATATATATATTATATATATATATATATATATATATATATATATATATATATATATATATATATACAGGTGTCTCGAAATTAGAGGCCCCCCACTCCACAGAACAAATGGAAAGTTATGAAGTCTTCTGCTATAGCCTATCTCCAAGTACATTATTTTAAGTTTCTATTAAGCTATTTTTCATTTTACATTTCTTGTATTTTCTGACTGAGTGACGGAGTTAGTTACAGCCATGACTAACGACTCGGAGGAAATCAGATGGATTGACTGGATCTGGACTATAACCTTCAGAGAGGCCAGGGATGCTGGTGCATCCTTCATTTCACGTTCCTGGATAGCTACGTACGTTAAAAGAGATGAATCCTTTGTTAAAAGAAACTGGGACAAAAATTCATATGACTGTCATCACAAAAAGAGTGAGAATCTTGGAAGGCCTGATGTCCTTTCTCAGGAGTCAAAAGACATCATAGCTGAGGCAGTGGGTAGACCAAGAAAGTCTTTACATAAATTGGTGCTTGAACTAGAAACAAAAAGGGGAAAGAAGAGAAGTTATAGTGCTGTATATCGTGAGTTGAAAAAATCTGGTATCAAGCCATTTCATGTTATCAGCAAGCCCAGCATCACTCAGCAACAGATAGAAGACTGTGCATGGCTTTGTGGTTTATTTCTTAAAGATTGGAATGAAGCTGACTTTCTCCATGTTGCTGCATCAGATGAATTCTTCATTTACACAATCAGGAAGCCAAATAATAAAAATGACATCATTTGGGCTGCAAAGTTGGATGATATCAGCGATGATATGCGCTATCGCCAAGTTGTGAAATTTCCTGAATGATTGGGAATTTTTCTCTGTTTCACAGCCAAACAATTAATGTGGATCATCGAAGAAAAAGGACAGTCATGGAATGGCAAATACTTCAGAGAAACTGTGCTTACTGGTGGAGTATTTCCTTTCCTCAAAGATTCTGAAAATGTGTTATCTGTTGAAGAAGTCACATTTTTGCATGATAAGGCACCATGTTTCAAGGCTCTTTCAGACAGGAGCTGCTTCGAAACAGTGGTATCGATTTCTTCTCGTCAAGTGAATTTCCAGGTAGCTCCCCTGACCTTAATGTGTGTGAAAACATTGGTAGTATCTAAAAGGATTTTGTTGAAGCGCGCACAGTGAACTATGATGGTATACCAAGCCTCAACAACCTGCGAAGAGAGGTGACCGAAGTGCTCAGGGAAATGGAGTTTGAGTCTCAGCTTTTTTGCGATTTACTGAAATCATACCCCTCAAGAATGCAGGCTGTGGTACAGGCAGATGGAGGCCACACAAAATATTAAATACTCAGAGAGAAACTTAAATAAATACCTGGTCTGAATTACTTTTGTTTTTATCAATTTTAGTTTATGCTGTAGAGGGGGGGTTGCTCTAATTTTGAAACATCCTGTATACATATATTATGATAACAATACCCTTCTAAATCCTGAGCATTCTGCTCTTTTACTTTTGTCTCATGTCAAAATATCAAGCTTTATTTTGTTTAAAATTCACACCACCAATTTTTTCCAACAGAGGCATACCCCACCACCAAACCTAACAGGGAAAAACTGAACACTTAACTCACTTTATTGCTTATGGGGAAATAATAAAGCACACCCGGATGTCGTGTTTCTGGTGTTTAAGAAATTGAAGCACAGGGAACTGTGAACTAGACTGACCTGAATGAGTGGGGATTCTACATAATATTTCAGGCATTTGCCTTCCAAATAATGTTCACATTTATTGGGATTTTCTGTAATTTATGAAATATATCTATTTATTATCTAAACATTTTATTACTACTTCATGTCATTCTCGTTTTGGCCCACAGTTTTCTGTCATGAAAAAATCCATGAATTTCTAACTGCTATTCCTTATTTCAATTATATCTTGCAATTGTAACTGTTCCATATGTTAAACTTGCAACTGTAACTGTTCCATATGCCAAGATGCCATAGGCACTTGACCCACCTCTCCCAAAGGTGGTATTGCTTGCATTTCATGTTGGGACCTTATCCTCTACTCCCGGGCTTAGATAATTCCTTGTATTTATAAATGCACAGTTACTGAAAAATTAACTATCTGAAGCCATTATTACTGTTGGCAGTTCCTATAAGGTGCATGTACTGTATATCATAATAAAAACAAAATGAAAAGCATGAAAATGTGATGTTAATTACAAGAGACATTCTCATATAACCTAACCTAACCATGGGATCTGTGTTCCACCTAACCAGAAGGGATTTTCTACCCTCTTTACCCCCAAACCTAGCCGAATGGTCCAAGCAGTACTCACAGGGATACATCCTGACCGATCCTTCGGCCTTGCATCTGCAGCAGGAACCAACCTTATGCTTATTCCTTGTGTTTTAAAAGTTTTGTTGCCTTGGAAAGCTCAATTAAGTGAGTATGGTTCTCTTCATAAGATTTACTCATCATTGCCACCTGCTACTGTTACCAGTACCCAGTCTACACGCAGCCATAGGCTACATACAGTAGTTATCATTGGCTGTGTGGCCACTCCTTGTCGATTTTTGAACTAAGAATACATACCACTACAATAATATTTATGTTACATTCGTATTGACCTTGGCCATGGGCGTGCACTACTTTGGTAGTAAGTTATAGACTAATGAAAGCAAATTCAGTGCACTGGCATAGCCTACTTACTTCAGCATGCAAGTCATCACTGGAAATTACTATGTAAGCCATCCTAACCTACACTTACAAATATATGACCATTGGGTCTTTCATCCTGTGCCTTGATAGCAAGAGTTGTAAAAGGAGCTACTTTTTTTTTACAACAGATGTAAAAACAAAGGTAAGTTCCATATCTCTCCTGGTTAACCTAAGCATTTGTAGCTTATCCTGTTTTAATAGTCATCTTAAATCTAGCATTGCCTGCTAAGTTGCATCAAAGAAAAGAGATTCAAGATCCACAATTCCACCTAAGAGGGTGTTGATGCTTTATGAAGAACTAGCCTACCCTTTGAAACAAAGGTGAGCATAGAGGATGTAGTAAGGTTTGCCCAGAATCAATGGCGGCAATACTGGATAGCCAGGTTTCAGTGAGGAGACTAAAGGTGCAGGAAAAGCAAAAAGTTAGCAAAAAATAGAGCAGATTATTCGCTGCACATGGAGGCAAAGTATAACTGCGGCATTTAGAGGGGGATCTCACATCACCCTGGTTGAAACCTACTTATTAATAATGATATACCTACTGACAGTTAAAACCTTAAGTCCTGCAACTTTGTCTTATGCGTTCTATGACCTTACAGGTTTGTGAACACTATTTTTTGTTTATGTAGGAAGTTTAATGTTGGCCTAGCTCTTTAGTATCCTAAGCAAGGCTCTGGCATAAGCAACAAACAACCATATATCAGTGTCAAGTACAGGGAGTTTATAACAAAACCTACAATGGAAGAAAAACTGCCATTTGGCAGTTCCTATTGTCTGATACAATACTGAATGAAAATTGGTACACTGCTGACTGCCATAACCTTATTTTCTGTTTCTCATTAGTTCCACTATGACTACACAAACTAGCGTGCTATTCTTAATGATTACTTTAAATGCTTGTAACGTTTGACAAACATCATCTTACCTTTCCGAGATACCTGAGAAGGTTGCCCTCCGATAAAAGTACCTGAAAAAATAATTAAATGGCTTGTTGAGATCATAAGATACAATTGAATTTACATTTAAAAAATAGTTTTGTAATCAACTTTGACCAAGATGGGTCCTGTACATAAACGTCGTCCCTTTCATCTTCAAAATAAGGCCAACGGATATAATTACCATAAATGCATTAACATAAAGCAAAGAATTAACTCTGAGGATCAGGCGACTTAAAAAGAAAAACAAATTAAAAACTAAAACATAACACATTTACTAGATACGTTTATACAAAAACAAAAAGTAACCTAGTATAAAATATAAATAATCAAGCATGCGCAATGGAACTGGAAAAAAGGTGCATTTTTTCTAGAACAGTAAAGCAAGCTGCAATGGGTTTAATGGATGAACTGGTGTTGATGACGAAAAGGCAACTGCAGTGGGTTCAGCTGCAGAACTAGTTCTGATAACAGTAAATGCAGCTGCAGTGGGTTCAACTGGAGGTCTGGTTTTGATGACAGAAAAGGAAGCTGCAGTGGGTTCAACTAAAGAACTGATTTCGATGACAGAAAGGAAGCTGCAGTGGGTTCAAGTAAAGGGCTGGTTTTTCTGACAGTAAAGCAAGGTGCAGTGGGTTTAATGGAAGAACTGTTATGGTGAAGAAAAGGCAGCTGCCGTGGGTTCAACTGCAGAACTAGTTTTGATAACAGTAAATGCAATTGCAGTGGGTTCAACAGGAAGGTCTGGTTTTGATCACCTTAAAGGCAGCTGCAGTTGGTTCAACTGAAGAAATGGTTTTGATGGCAGCATAGGTAGTTGCAGTGGGTTTAACAGAAGAACTGGTTTTGCTAATGAAAAGGTAAATTTAGTGGGTTTAACGGAAAAACTGCTTTTGATGATGAAAAGACAGCTGCGGTGGTTTCAACTGAAGAACTGCTTTTGATAACAGTAAAGGCTGCTGCAGTGGGTTCAACTGAAGGACTGGTTTTGATAACAGTAAAGGAAGCTGCAGTGGGTTCAACTGAAGTACTGGGTTCAATGGAAGAGCTGGTGTAAGGGACTGCATGGCGGTCCTACGGGCACACGTGTGTGAGTCATCCACTGGACAAAACAGGACAACAAGCATCCCGCTCTCTCTCTCTCTCTCTTTCTCTCCCTCCCGTGCGTCAGCGGCGATCGCTTGAAGGAACGCAACTTTTCTACCACACAATATTCCTGCCTATTTCTCTCAAACCATTGTTGTCTCGATTCATGTACAATCACCACTACTTGCATTGCCATGCAAGCACTCTGATCATGTATTCATAATATTCCACCAAATCTTCTGTATAAAACTGTATGCATGTTTCTGTTTGTGAAGACGCCAAACGTCTCGCCATTTCACATATTATGCTACTGCATTGTATTCGTTAATCTGTCTCGAATCTCATGCAAATGTCCATATGTGGAATTTCCTGCTTCTTTCCATTGATATATGTTTTATCATTGTACATTTTATTATGTCTCTCACAATCGCCATCTGTTTGTCTGTCGACAAACACAGATGTCTGACACATAATCTCTGTTTTGCCTTGTCTGTGTGTAGAAACTACATTGCGGCTCGCACCAGCCAATAACAACTTCAAAGATTCTGTACATCATTCAGTAAGGAACCACCAATAAACTAGACAACACCCAGCCAGTATCACTCAATACCTTCCTCACACTGGTTTTGATGACAGTTAAGGCAGCTGCAGTGGGTCCAACTGAAATATTGGTTCTGATGTCAGTAAAGGCAGTGGGTTCAATGGAGGAGCTGGTTTTGATGACAGTTAAGGCACCTGCGGTTTGTTTAATGGAAGAACTAGCTTTGATAACAGTACAGGCAGCTGCAGCAGGTTCATCTTATATACTGGTTTTGATGACTGTACAGGCAGTTGCAGTGAGTTCAACTGAATACTGGTTTTGATGACAGTCAAGGAAGCTGCATTGGGCTCAACTGATAAACTGATTTTGATAACAGGAAAGGCAGCTGCAGTGAGTTCAATTGAAGGACTGGTTTTGATGACAGTGAAGGAAGCTACTGTGGGTTCCAAGGAAGAACTGTTTTTGATGATGAAAAGGCCACTGCAGTGGGTTCAACTAGAGAATTAGTTTTGATAACAGTATAGGCAGCTGTAGTGGGTTCAACTGAAGGACTGGTTTTGATGACAGTAAAAGCAGCCTCAGTGGGTTCAGCTGAAGGACTGGTTTTGATGACAGTAAAAGCAGCCACAGTGGGTTCAACTGAAGAACTGGTTTTGATAATATAAAGGAAGCTGCAGTGGGTTCAACTGACAGACTGGTTTTGATGACAGTAAAGGCAGCTGCAGTGGGTTCTACTGAAGGACTGGTTTTGATAACATTAAAAGCAGCTGCGGTGGGTACAACCGATGAATTGGTTATGATCATTGTAAAGGCAGCCTGCAGTGGGTTCAACTGAAGGACTGGTTTTGATGATGAAAAGGCAGCTGCAGTGGGTTCAACTGAAGAACTGGTTTTCTTGACAGTAAAAGCAGATGCAGTGGTTTTAGGTGAAGGACTGGTTTTGACGATGGTAAAGGCAGTTGTGATGTGTTTAACTAAAGAACAGGTTTTGATGAAGGAAAAGGCAGCTGCAGTTTGTTCCACAACAAAACTGGCTTTGATGAAGGGAAAGGCAGCAGGCAGTGCCTTATACATATCTACTTTTGTTGGAAGTATAGATAACTGGAGCGCCTTTATTTAAATGGCTTCTTACAAATGAAATACTATTCTTTGGTTTCTTGTGGAAGTTGGCTGTCTATAAAATAATTATATCTAAAAAAATTACTTACTTCTGGTACCAATGACTAGTCAATATCAAGCTCTTTTACAGGGATCAATTCATAACAACTGTATGAGGTGCATGTACAGTACATACACACACAAACTAAAATATACATATGCAGATGACTGATTAAAGGAAGTAAGGACTTTTCCCTGATTATGATTGATACATTGAAATCCACTGTCTATTGTAACTCAACTACCTCAATGTAATGATAATGACATTTAATTGCCACATTTAGCATACAGTACACATCAGCAAAACTTATCATTACTAATAAATTTGGAAAGCCTGTATACTGCATAAGACCCAATACTACACAGTTAGCTGCTATATGAGCAAGTACCATAAATGAGAAAAATTAAAATATAATTATTATTAGAAGACGAGCTATGGCCCTAGTTGGAAAAGCAGAATGCTACAAGCCGAAGAGCTCCGATACAGAAAGCAGCTCATTACAGAATTAGTTGATATAAAATAAACAATATAGGAGAAACAGAGTACGAAAACATACCTAAGATAAAACAATTAAATGGAGATAAGAGATTCATACAAGCCTGCTCAACAAACGACAATCTGCACCAGTTCGAACTTTTCACCACTAGAACAAAACTTGTAGAAAACTGTGAGAAATTGAACTTCACAAAAGAAAAACTAAGACTGTTAGAACTAACTGTAAATCTAATACTTTGTGGTGAATGGCATAGTCTGGGAAGATCTGAAGGCAACTTGGTGATCACAACTGAAAATTTTACCAAGCATGCACAATGACGTCATTAAATGATGGTGCTATAGATCAGTGCTAGCATTTGAAATAAGAAACTTAACAAAACACTGTTTCCATCCTACAATTTAAATGTAAGACAGCTGCTTATTACCAAATCATAAAACATAAAGAATAAAGAAATAAAAAAATTCCTCTAAATAAACAGTTGTATAGCATTCTTGAAAGATTTTCCCAGTATACCAATTTCTTGGGCAATTGAAGAATTGCGAGAATGGTTGTTTCTCAAAAGTGACTTTGATACACAATATTTTCAAGGCGTTCTGTGTAGTTTAAAAACATTGTCGATGAGATTATTTGGGTGAACCCAGTGCTGTTAATCTACTAACAAACATCTTTTGTCCCTTGTTAACTTCATTCTCCACAATTTGAAGAGAATCCACAGCTGTAGGTCTACAGTCCAGAGATGGGACTGATACAAATTAAGTAGCATCACCTGCATGGGCAACCTGCTTGTTTTCTTAGCCAAACCACATATCATGCTTATATACTATAAATAACAGTGGGAAGAAAACTTGCCTGTGTGCAACTGTAAATTGCCAATCAACACTTACTAAACGCAGCACTTAAGAAATACTCCACTAACTCCCACCTATCTGAGCTTGAAAGCTAAGACCTTGTTATTAACAGTCAAAAGCATACTTAATATCACTCATCCAAATTTTGTTACCAATTTCTGGGGATTTCTGGACAACACTGGAAACTGAAAGGAAAGCACCAAAGCTCCAGGGCCCTTGCCAAAAGACGGTCAAAACTTTTAAATTATATATATATGAGTTATATACTGTAAATAGGGCAGTCATTAGAGGGCATGATTTACCACTCCGACGTTTAGCAAAGGGCATAACACTACCAATTCCTCAAAACGTGCGAAACCTCCCCCCACCCTCCTAGCTAACTTAAGAAAACTAGCAGACAACTATGGATGTATGTAATCAGCATTCTTTACAAAAAATACCGGAAAAGGGCCATTTGGGTTCACAACTCTAAGCATCAAGGTCAAATAAAAGATTTTTTAATTTTGCGAGACCGAACAGATAAACTAGTCAAGTTCAGCACCAAGGAAACAGAAATGAGCCATAATAAATTTCTTATTACTCTGGTTACTGCCAAAGAACTCAGCCAAAAGGGTATCCATTTCCTTTACACACTGAGTGACAAAGACATCTGACTTAAGAAACGAAGGCACTGTTGAGTCTATGCTGAATAGTGCTGATTTTGGAGTTAGTCACAAGGAAAGGAAACTGTACTTAGAGGCAAGCAACGGAACTCAATCACTTGCTGGAGATTACTCTGAAAGGCCATAGTAACAAGGCTGGGGCTCAAACCAAGGTTTGACATTTTTTAATGTGGCCACCATCCACCTGAGACGACAAAATGTGACTTCCGTGGTTTCCAGTTAACACAAATAGCAATAGAAACATTCCACGCAATTAAACAAGACATAACTTACCTGTACAATGTGCATAAGGTTAATATACCACTTCTTATGAGTACGTTTGCTAAAACACGAGTTCAGAGACCCCAAAACTCCACCAAGGTTGAGCAATCCGATTTCCCTTTCCTCTCTCCTCCAAAAGAAACGCTCCCTTCTCCACAACTGGATCCCTCCTAAAATCTAGTTACTTTTTCCACTCACAAAATCCACCTTTGGAAGATTTTTCGTTAAAAAACCACACATCTTTGTCTGCAATCCTGCAAAAAATCAAACAGGCTAAACTAAAAACACAACCTCTGTGTGGGAAGTAGTAGCTAATAATTGAAGGAACTTGTTTACAACTTACAACTGTCTTTATTTGATGCAGACAAGAACAGTGAAACGACTGCTCGAACATCCTTGAAAAGCTGTTTTTCGACAACGCTGTCTTTAATCGCGGAAAGTACTGTACTTTTATGCTGCTCCTTTCCACTTTGAGCTTACGATTTGGGAGTCTGAGAAGCAAACAACGCTGTTTTGCTTAATCAATTGGAGTATTTGTGCTGCTCTGTCATCTTACTTGTCAAAATTTAGTTGGATTATTCTGGGGTGGTGATCATTTACCCAATGTTCTCATCAAAACCCTGGGCTTTGCCATATCCTTTGCATCGTGAACTTAACAGCATTAAGTCCGATTTCCATTTCATGGGTCATAGTTTCACTTCTTACGTATTATGTACATATATTGTCATCTATTTTTTCCATTTAATAATCATTAAACAGTAATAAATAGACCTGAACATTAGAAGCGAAACTGACGATTTGTAATTCATAACATATAACAGGAATTAAAGACGCATCCTGTCATGGAAAGTAATTAATAACTTCAATTTCTATTATTTTTCTTTATTCAACATATGGACACTATTCTATGAAAACTTGCCGTGCAACTTCATATTTATTGGGTTGTTCCTTAATATTAAATTAATAATTTTTTAAAACAAATTTCCCACAATCCGCCAAATGGCAACAAGTGAGACAACTAATAATATTAAATTAATAATTTTTTAAAAACAAATTTCCCTGACAATCTGCCAAACGGCAACAAATGAGACAACTGCCACTTCAGGATGACCTATGGAAAGGAAAATAACAGTTCCAATGACCTTGCCCCTGGAAACATATATGGAAAGGAAAGGAAAAAATATCAGTGCCACTGAAGGATGTGCCAGTGCCACTGAAGGATGACCTGGAAAGGAAAAATATCAGTGCCATGCCGATGACCTAAAAAAGGAAAATATCAGTGCCACTAAAGGAATGGAAGGAAACATCTGTGCCACTGAAGGATGACCTAAGGAAAGGTAAAATATCAGTGCCACTGAAGGATGACCTGGATGGGAAAAATATGTGCCACTGAGGATGACCTATCAGTGCCACTGAAGGATGACCTATGGAAAGGAAAAATATCAGTGCCACTGAAAGGAAAAAAATATCAGTGCCACTGAAGGATGACCTATGACCTAAAGGAAAAATATCAGTGCCACTGAAAGGATGATATGGAAAGGAAAAATATCACCACTGAAGGATGACCTGTGAAAAGGATGACTGAAGGGATGACTATGGAAAGGAAAAAATATCAGTGCCACTGAAGGATGAAAAAAGGAAAATATCAGTGCCACTGAAGGATGACCTAAGGAAAGGAAAAAAATATCAGTGCCACTGAAGGATGACCTATGGAAATGGAAAATATATCCACTGAAGGATGACCATGGAAAGGAAAATATCAGTACCACTGAAGGATGACCTAATGAAAGGAAAAATATCAGTGCCACTGAAGGATGACCTATGGAAAGGAAAAATATCACTGAAGGATGACCTAAGGAAGAAAATATCACCACTGAAGGATGACCTACTAAGGAAAGGAAAAATATCAGTGCCACTGAAGGATGACCTATGGAAGGAAAAATATCAGTGCCACTGAAGGATGGAAAGGAAAAAATATCAGTGCCACTGAAGGATGACCTATGGAAAGGAAAAAATATCAGTGCCACTGAAGGATGACCTATGGAAAGGAAAATATCCATTGAAGGATGACCTAGAGGAAAAATATCCCACTGAAGGATGACATGTGAAAGGAAAAAATATCAGTGCCACTGAAGGATTACCTATGGAAAGGAAAAAATATCAGTGCCACATATCAGTGCCACTGAAGGATTACCTATGGAAAGGAAAATATCAGTGCCACTGAAGGATGACCTATGGACCCACTGAAGGATGGGAAAGGAAAAATATCAGTGCCACTGAAGGATGACCTATGGAAAGGAAAAAATATCAGGAAAATGACTATGGAAAGGAAAATATCAGTGCCACTGAAGGATGACCTATGGAAAAAGGAAAAGATAAGTGGAAAGGAAAAAAATCAGTGCCACTGAAGGATGACCTATGGAAAGGAAAAATATCAGTGCCACTGAAGGATGACCTATGGAAAGGAAAATATCAGTGCCACTGAAGGATGACCTATGGATAAGTGCCACTGAAGGATGACCTGCCACTGAAGAAAGGAAAAAAAATATCAGTGCCACTGAAGGATGACCTATGGAAAGGAAAAAATCAGTGCCACTGAAGGATGACCACTGAAAGGAAAAATCAGTGCCTGAAGGGGGGATGACCTATGGAAAGGAAAAATATCAGTGCCACTGAAGGATGACCTAAGGAAAGGAAAAATATCAGTGCCACTGAAGGATGACCTAAGGAAAGGAAAAATATCAGTGCCACTGAAGGATGACCTATGGAAAGGAAAAATATCAGTGCCACTGAAGGATGACCTATGGAAAGGAAAAATATCAGTGCCACTGAAGGATGACCTATGGAAAGGAAAAATATCTGTGCCACTGAAGGATGACCTATGGAAAGGAAAAATATCAGTGCCACTGAAGGATGACCTATGGAAAGGAAAATATCAGAAGGATGACCACTGAAGGATGACCTATGGAAAGGAAATATCAGTGCCACTGAAGGGATGACCTATGGAAAGGAAAAACATGTGCCACTGAAGGATGACCTATGCCACTGAAAGACCTATGAAAAAAATATCAGTGCCACTGAAAAAAATCCAGTGGATGACCTGGAAAGGAAAAATATCAGTGCCACAGTGCCACTGAAGGATGACCAGGCCATAAGGAAGGAAAAATATCAGTGCCACTGAAGGATGACCATGGAAGGAAAATATCAGTGCCACTGAAGGATGACCTATGAAAGGAAAATATCAGTGCCACTGAAGGATGACCTAAGGAAAGGAAAAATATCAGTGCCACTGAAGGATGACCGGATGAAAGGAAAAATATCAGTGCCATGAAGGATGACCTATGGAAAGGAAAAATATCAGTGCCAAGGATGACTGGAAAAATATCTGTACTGATGACCTATGGAAAGGAAAAATATCAGTGCCACTGAAGGATGACCTATGGAAAGAAAAATATCAGTGCTACTGAAGGATGACCTATGGAAGGAAAAATATCAGTGCCACTGAAGGATGACCTAAGGAAAGAAAATATATCAGTGCCACTGAAGGATGACCTATGGAAAGGAAAAATATCAGTGCCACTGAAGGATGACCTAAGGAAAGAAAAATATCAGTGCCACTGAAGGATGACCTATGGAAAGGAAAATATCAGTGCCACTGAAGGATGACCTATGGAAAGGGAAAATATCAGACCCTGTGGAAAGGAAAATATCAGTGCCACTGAAGGATGACCTATGAAAGGAAAATATCAGTGCCACTGAAGGATGACCTATGAAAGGAAAAATATCAGTGCCACTGAAGGATGACCCTATGAAAGGAAAATATCAGTGCCACTGAAGGATGACCTATGGAAAGGAAAATATCAACTGAAGGATGACCTACTGAAGGATGACCTAAGTGCCACTGAAGGATGACCTATGGAAAAAATATCAGTGCCACTGAAGGATGACCTATGGAAGGAAAATATCAGTGCCAAAATGACCCTATCAGTGCCACTGAAGGATGAGACCTATGGAAAGAAAAAATATCAGTGCCACTGAAGGATGACCTATGGAAAGGAAAAATATCAGTGCCACTGAAGGATGACCACTGAAACGACCTAGGAAAGAAAATATCAGTGCCACTGAAGGGATGACCTATGGAAAGGAAAAATATCAGTTTTGCCACTGAAGGATGACCTATGGAAAGGAAAAATATCAGTGCCACTGAAGGATGACCTATGGAAAGGAAAAATATCAGTGCCACTGAAGGATGACCTATGGAAAGGAAAAATATCAGTGCCACTGAAGGATGAAAGGAAAAATATCAGTGCCATGAAGGATGACCTAGGAAAGGAAAAATATCAGTGCCACTGAAGGATGACCTATGGAAAGGAAAATATCAGTGCCACTGAAGGATGACCTATGGAAAGGAAAAAATATCAGTGCCACTGAAGGATGACCTATGGAAAGGAAAATACTCCACTGAAGGATGACCTATGGAAAGGAAAATATCAGTGCCACTGAAGGATGACCTAAGGAAAGGAAAATATCAGTGCCACTGAAGGATGACCTGGAAAAAATATCAGTGGAAAGGAAAAAAATATCAAAAGCCACTGAAGGATGACCTATGGAAAGGAAAATATCAGTGCCACTGAAGGATGACCTAAGGAAAGGAAAAACCTAAGGAAAAAAATATCAGTGCCACTGAAGGATGACCCTATGGAAAGGAAAAATATCAGTGCCACTGAAGGATGACCTATGGAAAGGAAAATATCAGTGCTGAAGGACCTATGGAAGAAAATATCAGTGAAAAGAAAAAAATATCTGATGAAGGATGACCCTAAGGAAAGGAAAATATCACCTGGAAAGGAAAAATATCAGTGCCACTGAAGGATGACCTAAGGAAAGGAAAATATCTGTGCACTGAAGGATGACCTATGGAAAAAGAGGAAAAAACATCAGTGCCACTGAAGGATGACCTAAGGAAAGGAAAAATATATGTGAAGGATGACTGAAGGATGACCTATGAAGGATGACCTATGGAAAAAAATATCAGTGCCACTGAAGGATGACCTATGGAAAGAAAATATCAGTGAAGGATAACCTAAGGAAATATCAGAAAATATCTCTTACTGAAATGACCTATGGAAAGGAAAATATCAGTGCCACTGAAAGGAACCTAAAGGACGGAAGGAAAAATATCAGTGCCACTGAAGGATGACCTAAGGAAAGGAAAATATCAGTGCCACTGAAGGATGACCTATGGAAGGAAAAATATCTGACCACTGAAGGATGAAGGAAAAAAAAATATCAGTGCCACTGAAAGGATGACCTATGGAAAGGAAAATATCAGTGCCACTGAAGGGCGACCTATGGAAAGGAAAATATCAGTGCCACTGAAGGAAAGGAAAAAGGAAAAATATCAATGCCACCTGGAAGGAAATATATCAGTGCCACTGAAGACCTATGGAAAGGAAAAATATCAGTGCCACTGAAGGATGACCTATGGAAAGGAAAAATATCAGTGCCACTGAAGGATGACCTATGGAAAGGAAAAATATCAGTGCCACTGAAGGATGACATGGAAAAAATATCAGCCACTGAAGGATGACCTATGGAAAGGAAAAATATCAGTGCCACTGAAGGATGACCTATGGAAAGGAAAAATATCAGTGCCACTGAAGGATGACCTAGTAAATATCAGTGCCACTTGGAAAAAGGAAAAATATCAGTGCCACTGAAGGATGACCTATGGAAAATATCAGTGCCACTGAAGGATGATCTATGGAAAGGAAAAATATCAGTGCCACTGAAGGATGACCTATGGAAGGAAAATATCAGTGCCACTGAAGGATGAAAAGGAAAATATATGCCACTGAAGGATGACCCGATGGAAAGGAAAATATCACTGAAGGATGACCTATGGAAAGGAAAATATCAGGCCAAAATGATCAGTATCACCACTGAAGGATGACCTATGGAAAGGAAAAATATCAGTGCCACTAAGGATGACCTAAGGAAGGAAAAATATCTGTGCCACTGAAGGATGACTTAAGGAAAGGAAAAATATCAGTGCCACTGAAGGACGACCTATGGAAAGGAAAATATCAGTGCCACTGAAGGATGACCTATGGAAAGAAAAAAATCAGTGCCACTGAAGGATGACCTGTGCCACTGAAGGATGACCTATGGAAAGGAAAATATCAGTGCCACTGAGGATGACCCTAAGAAACGAAAATATCTGTGCCACTGAAGGATGACCTATGGAAAGGAAAAATATCAGTGCCACTGAAGGATGACCTATGGAAAGGAAAAATATCAGTGCCACTGAAGGATGACCTATGGAAAGGAAAAATATCAGTGCCACTGAAGGATGACCTATGGAAAGGAAAAATATCAGTGCCACTGAAGGATGACCTAAGGAAAGGAAAAATATCAGTGCCACTGAAGGATGACCTATGGAACGGAAAAAATATCTGACTGAAGGATGACCTAAGGAAAGGAAAAATATCAGTGCCACTGAAGGATGACCTATGGAAAGGAAAAATATCAGTGCCACTGAAGGATGACCTATGGAAAGGAAAAATATCAGTGCCACTGAAGGATGACCTATGGAAAGGAAAAATATCAGTGCCACTGAAGGATGACCTATGGAAAGGAAAAATATCCAATTGCCACTGAAGGGATGACCTATGGAAAGGAAAATAATAAAATGGCCTACTGACTGAAGGATGATGACGTGCCACTGAAGGATGACCTATGGAAAGGAAAAATATCAGTGCCACTGAAGGATGACCTATGGAAAGGAAAAATATCAGTGCCACTGAAGGATGACCTATGGAAAGGAAAAATATCAGTGCCACTGAAGGATGACCTATGGAAAGGAAAAATATCAGTGCCACTGAAGGATGACCCACTGAAGGAAAGGAAAAACCAGTGCCACTGAAGGAACTGAAGGATGACCTATGGAAAGGAAAATATCAGTGCCACTGAAGGATGACCTATGGAGGAAAGGAAAAAATATCAGTGCCACTGAAGGATGACCTGGAAAGGAAAAATGGAAAATATCACCAATGAAGGATGACCTAAGGATGGAAAGGAAAAATATCAGTGCCACTGAAGGATGACCTATGGAAAGGAAAAATATCAATGCCACTGAAGGATGACCTGACCTATGAAAGGAAAAATATCAGTGCCACTGAAGGATGACCTATCTGTGCCACTGAAGGATGACCTATGGAAAGGAATCAGGACCTAAAAGGAAAATATCAGTGCCAAGGATGACCCTAGGAAAGGAAAAATATCAGTGCCACTGAAGGATGACCTATGGAAAGGAAAAATATCAGTGCCACTGAAGGATGACCTATGGAAAGGAAAAATATCAGTGCCACTGAAGGATGACCTAAGGAAAGGAAAAATATCATGCACTGAAGGATGACCACTGCCACTGAAGGATGACCTATGGAAAGGAAAAATATCAGTGCCACTGAAGGATGATGACCACTGAAGGATGACCTATGAAAGGAAAAATATCAGTGCCACTGAAGGATGACCTATGGAAAGGAAAAAAATATGAAGGATGACTATGGAAAGGAAAATATCCACTGAAGGATGACCTAAGGAAAGGAAAAGGAGATAATAAGATAATAAGTCAACTGCCTAGTTCTTGCGGAAAAATATTTGCAACTGAAGGATGACCTATGGCCGAACATCTGAAATGTTTCCAAGGATTGATGTCTCCATCTAAAAAAATGGGCATGCGTGAGACACAAAAAAAAAAAAAAAAAAAAAAAAAAAAGCGCGTCTCTTTACCATGCTTACAAGCGCAAAGGACGCGTGCCGAATAAAATTTCTCTCTTGTGGGTCGGTCGACTGACTCGAGTTCTCTCGCTTCCCCGAACACAAAAAGTTTTTCCTAACTGATTGAAATCAAAGTCTAGGAAAGTAATATTAGATTTAAAAATACAGAAAGCCTCCATCCTAAATAATTTCTGATCTACATTGAAATGAAACTGGAGTTTTACTGTGACCAGAGATCGCATATGAAGCTTTTCCCTTACATATTCAAGCAGGTGCAATTTTATGTAAAAAATGGATCTAATATACAAAGTTGCTTAAACAATTTCAGATGGAAATGTACAAGTTCTTCATTTACCATTAGTAAAACTTGAAGTTATTTTACATGAAAAACATTTATCTTACCTGAGCTCAAGAATATATTTAATCCTCATTTTTAAGTCAAAGGAATTTCACGATGAAAGAGTTGGGGTCATCAAGACCTTTTAGTCAGATCTTTTTTCCTTCCTCTTAACGAATGTTTTCATTTTTTTATCATGCTATGTCTTGTACTTATGGTTATGTTGCTATTTCACTCTAATTCAGTTACTTCTTTGTATCCAAACCCTTCTTGCCATTCATCTAGTAACTTATCTTTGGAAAATATCCAGGCACAAGTTTTATATCTCCCAGCTACCTTCTATTTTCTTTGATTAGAAACCTAGCTTTTCACTTCCATAAAGATTTTGCGTGTCCACTTTCCTTAATTCAAATTCGTCTTGGGTAGATAAACCGGACAGTACTGGTTAAGTAAAGAAACAATTTTTGTAAAAATCAAATTCTTTTCTTCATTACAGTCACTGAGGCTTTGTGTTGGTTTTAACGTGGAATATTCCTCTTAAATTTGGGCACTTCTTTTCCTGGGAGAGTGAATCGAAGGCCAGTCTTGATCAATGACAACCACTACCTCTCTTCTGGTCTCTTTTTCTCCATCAAAAGAACCACGCTGTTTCTTTTCTATGGTACTACTGTACCTCGGATACTCTCCCACTGATTTCGAGGCCTGAGTTCCCCCCTCTTTCCGCCAGGTTACTTTTCACTAGGCAAAGCAGCTCCAGTCAGGAAATTCAAACAGGACAGCTCGGTGACCCCTTTACTGATCCAGCTTCACCCCGACTCTAACCATCTTATAGCCTTCATATGAAGATTTATCCCCCTTCTCAGGAGACAACGCACCTTTTATTCTCCTTTCTTCTTACTGCTTTAACAGGTCTGGGCTAAATATGAACACCAGGTTGCCTGGTCCAGTGGCAATTTACATTCAAATAATTACAATTTACAGCACCATAAACATTGTTCACGATCAGCTGTCATGGATTTGTAATTACTAAGGTTACTTTTGCAAATTAGGCCACACTGCAACAAATATTTTCAAAGCAAATAATAATAATAATAATAATAATAATAATAATAATAATAATAATAATAATAATAATAATAATAATAATAATAATCTAGGAATGCCTTGCAGCAGTTCACTTCGATACTTTCACCTAGGCAGGGTCACATGTTCTTGATATTTATACGAATTAATTATATAAAATCTCTCGTGATTTCGTCTGACATTTCTATACGGTTTACTTCAAATGCAAGTCTCAATAGCAGCTAAAAGGCACGCCTCAACCTTCCTCGTCACTGTGGCTTATGTTCGGCTTTAGAGTCAGGTAGCTGGACTGTGAACCTGTAACTTTCATTCCATCGTGCTCCACAGCTAGAAATATGCTCAGCTCCTGGACTGTGCTTTGCCACCTTCCCTCCCTTTGTGGGACGAGTCCTTCTTCTACGTCACTGTAATGCTTGGTTGCAGTACTGCCCTCTAAAACCTTCCTTGCTATTGTAGAACAAGCTTCCAAGACATAGGTACGGTCAGTTGCTGGACAGTGTTCTGCTACTTTCCTTGCCACTGGCACCTGACTTTCTTTAAATTCCCAGGTATGTTTAGCTGTGGCACAAACTTCACTAACTTCCTAAGGACTGTGGTGCATACCTTGGTTCAAAGACATGGGTACGCTCCGTGGATGGACTGTGCTCTGTATCATATTTTGCCATTGTAGCATATGCTCATCTTTCTACTTAGAATAATTCAAAGTCATCTTACATTACAATATTAATGGTTACTGATGGCAGTACCATTTAATTGGGCAATTGGCAATGCACTTGACTTTAAAATTTTATTTTCTACTTCTACTTCGAAAGGTATCCTTGTATGATAACAGAATCCTTATCAGTAAGTACGCTGACATGTTTTTTGTAAAGTAATTTGCCCTTTCAATTCCTTAAATACCGACGTAAACTCTTACCGAAAAATACTTTAAAAAATGTGTCTATTCTAGGATGTCGGTTTACTAATGAATGTTTGGTATCAAAATCACCCAGGGAATGTACTACACTCTGCAAGTCGCTAAAAATTATAAAATATTTATCAGGACGAATTAAAATTTCCTATAGTGTCATCAGACATGGAGTGCACAGCATTCCCACATGCAAAAAAAAAAAAAAAAGAAAAATAATGCATTATTTCTAGTGAATTGTCTCTTTCCTGTGTTGAAATATGTACAATATCTTGCCGCTGGTAAACGAAGAAGGGATATTCAAGAATATACTCTGCCTTTTGATTTTATAATCAAAAGGCAGTTTATATGGATAATAAATGGCATCTTTGCAGAGTGAAAATTCCATTGAGATTATTTCATAAGGATAAAACGATTAGATTACAAAATCAACGACACACTCATTTATATAAAACAAGGTAGAACGCACACAAAAACATTATTTTCATAGGAAGAAAAGCCATGTAAACCATAATTTGATATCTTATTGTGTCACAACTTGCAAATCGAAAGCCTTTATACAGTCATTGTAAAATATGTGCTTATTAATAAAAATTTGACGTTTAGGTATGAAGTTGTGTTTTTCCATATAAACATTACTGGGCAGAATTATGAAGTTAACAATAGGTACACTTGAGGAAAATTCTGGTAGCAGTGTATGCAAACTAAAACCTTCTCTTATCATATATTTTCATGATGAAAAAGGGCCAATTTCATTCATCCCTTTGCCCATCTTGTATCCGTAATCACCCCCGCTTTACTGTGTTGTCTCATTATCACCACTGAATTATGCAGGTGGTGACACTTTCATTGTAGTGTGTGATTCGGTGACGGCGAGCATTATGAGGGTCTTCGGCCGCTACCTGGGCCAAAGCCTATCTCCGGCTAAAACTGTAATATATTTGTCAACTTTTCCCTTTTCTCATGTTACAGCACACCGTGTTAATTGATAATGATTTTACCTTACGTTGTTCGATTCTTGTCCTGTTATCACTGTCATTGTTATTACTGTTGTTATAATCAATATTCTTCCCCCTTATATAATTAATATAATTACTTTATTTACTTTCATGTATACAGTGTGTATATATATATATATATATATATATATATATATATATATATATATATATATATATATATATATATATATATATATATATATATATATATATATATATATATATATATATATATATATAAACACACACATGTATATATATATACACACGTGTGTGTGTTTAAGGAAAGTATTCATATCGTCACTCCAGTTCTTCAAGTAGTTTGCCTGGAAACACTACCGTTTCTGTATATAAAAAGGAACCCTTTTGCAAATGGAAACAGACGTTTACACTTATGAATTCATGAATTAATTACCAAATGATCTACTGTCAGCGACTGAGAGGAATGAATCTTCTTTGAATAACAGAGAGGGCTGGAAGTAATCAGAAGCCTTACGATGTCATTTCAAAATGCTATAGTATCTCTTAAAACATAATCATGTAGATTGATAAAGAAAATGGGTTTAATATAGCACCGGCCAGTACACCTACAACTACGATGTCTTAACATTCCGTAAAAACGCAATACTAAAACAGTACAAAGGATTTTTGGCGCAGCATTTGATATTTGCTCGCGAGTTTAAGACACGAGACTTAGAACAGATATTTGTGAATGTACCAAAACGGTTCAGGAGTTGCTTGACTGGCAGAATTCGAAAAGCCCACTTCTGAAAACTTCAAATGTTCAAATAAAAATGCACTAAAAGACTTCTGAAACGTACATTGATTAGGGAAACACATATTAGCTTGTATATTTCTTTCCAGACATTACTGAAGATGTCATGTCCCCATTTCAAAATAATAATAATAATAATAATAATAATAATAATAATAATAATAATAATAATAATAATAATGACGAGGGGTTTTAGAATGAGCAGAAAAAACTGACTAACGATGACAATGCAGAAGTTGCAAAGACGTAAAAATATTGCTTGAACAAGTTAATATGGCAGAACAGACTAAAAATGTAGTGAAAACAGGACAGTGCCACCTAAACTTTCATAAACAAATTCCTAAAAATACATCCGATAAGGATATTGTAAACAATTATGTATTCACAAGATTACACTTATTAACTGTCACTTTATTACCCTGCGAACTACAGAAGCTACTAGTTGTAAGAAAGCCGAATTACTGGTGGATAAATCGCAGCGTTATATGGTCACACGTAACCAAAGCGAACTTTACCGACTCCCTATCAAAGTTAAGAAATCTAATTTAAAATCAACTGACATTTATCACGATAATGGATATGAAACTAAAATATGAAGAAGCATCTTGAGCCGTACGCCACGCTACTGTTTGCCGTCAAGAAAATGGTCTGGTGTAATGGTACCGTCACACTCAACTACCGCAGTTACTTCAAATTCTGTCAAGTGGTTAACCGTTAATTTTCTCCTTGATAAGCCGCTTCCCTTTGATGACAGAAAAACAGACTGCCATCTCCACATTCATCTTTTTCGATAAACTGTGAAAACGGACAGCCTCAGCCACTTACAAATACTGTACCTTGGTGAATGTCTCATCACCAAGTAGACCAACCTGGTGAAAAAAGTCATACACCGCTGTTCTGACAATTGGAGTTTCATAAAAGCTCCGGTTACCGACGCCGGAAGCTTCGAGAACAAGCTGCAGAGCAAAAGTGCCTCGCCTACTAGGGAAAACTTGCCTCCGTATAGTTACATACAGAGAGAAGACAATATTCACCTTCAAAAAATATAGGTACTTCTTCAACACCACACAATCTAACGAGTAGAGGAAACAAACCTGTTTATCAGATGTACTGTACATACGAAATGACGGATATAATCAACTTCAACGGACTAAGAAGAACTGAAACCATGTAATATACCGAAAAATGGACATTCATAAACATACGAAATAGAAAACACTGCCTCCTCGTCCTCATGGGAGTAGTAGTGTTCGCTTGCGATACTGATCCATCAAACCAATGTAACAAGTGCAGGTGGGCAGTAGAGGTAGGAACTCCTATTTTCATCACTCTTAATAATGTCACCCTCAGCCACTTGCAACCTTTAGTTCAATAGTACTTTTCTAATGGCACTACGTAGGAACAATTAAGAGGACATGGAAAACTCCCAGAAGTACATGTAAACAAGTATATTGTATATATATATATATATATATATATATATATATATATATATATATATATATATATATATATATATAGATAGAGAGAGAGAGAGAGAGAGAGAGAGAGAGAGAGAGAGAGAGAGAGAGATATTAAAAAAAGTGCGACGTCGCACATAACCAGAACTGGACTTAATCTGATGGCCAAAAGAGGAGGGGGGAAAGGGAAGGGGAGAGGGTAGGGGTTTACGGGAGGGGAGGGCGGGAGGCGGAGGAGGAGGAGCCATTCTGTGGGAAAACAGCGTGTCCCTTCTCCTCTGCCGGTTCCTGTGAACAAAGTGTTTCTGGTGTTGTTCCGCATGATGGGGGTTGACTTTCAAGACATGTCAGTTGTTAGCATCATCTCGTTTTAAGGTCTTGCTAAACTCTCCTCGGAAGACGCGAGAAGATTTAAAGGAGACAAAACCTCCAATTCCTTGTTCTCCGAATCACGGCGGCTTTATACCTACGCAATGGGGTCCCGTTCTCTCTTTTCTTGCACTCTCTCTTTTATGAGGTAATACATTGGGTCGTCTCTGTCCAGAGAGAGAGAGATAGTCTTCGCGCACACACACATATTTATATATACGAGCACAGTCATGTGTGTGCGTGTGTGTGTATATAAACCGAAAGCGTTGCAGCAAAATAACAGATATAATATAAGGTACACTGGATTTCGAGATGTAACAAGTTTCCTTTGATATACCACCTTCGCAGGATCTACAAAAGTTAACACCTGCCTTCCTGTTTTCAATTTTTGTTACATGATTTTCAACTGGAATGTAAGCGAGATGGATTTTTAAAGGCAATCATGATTATTTTAAGTACACCTATGTCTTCATAAAAAAAAAATTCTAACACCACCGAGAGTTTGTTTACAAAAGTAATCCAGTTTCCAGACAGGAAGTTAGGCATTATCTGGTCTTTTCATCACCGAACTTTGTACTCGTAAACGAATAAATTGGTTGTGGTCCCTGTTCAGAATAGAGACACGTATTTTTTCATGAACTACAAGATACTATCGCTGTTTACTCTGTACCCTTCTCTTCCTCAGCCAGTCATTTCTCTCTGAAATTTATTCAGTTTCATGCTTTATAAAAAAAAATGCCTCATTATATCTTCGTAAATTTCACCGCGTAATATCTGGACAACCCCATCTTACACAAGCGACATGGTTTGGTATTACCACGAAAACCAAACCACGCACCATGATACTAAAATTTTACTCATTAAACATTTTTTTAAATAAAGTGCATACGAATCTCTCCTATTATATATATATATATTGATATATATATATATATATATATGTATATATATATATATATATATATATATATATATATATATATATATATATATATATATATATATATATATATATATATATATATATTATATATATATATATATATATATATTGTCAAAGTACCTGGTTAATACACAACTAATTTCAAAAATTCAAAAATTTACCTCACTTCAGCCAGATACCTGAATTCTCATAACAATAGGAATTACGACTGATTACTTTAAAGGTAACAGTGATCCCTTAAAAAACTTATTAATCACTTGAAAAAATCAATCTCAGTTTATCAGAATATGTGTGAGGTATCAACAGTTAAAAAAGAAATATTCTAGAGTAAAAGGGCATCACTCCATCAAATAACTTTTAACTGTTTTCCTGGTCTTAATTCACTTTAGCAAAACTAAAAGAACAAAACATGTTTATCATTTTGCCTTATGCACACACAATTAATGCTATTCACTGGTGGTCAACAAATGAAACAGTTTTTCTAAAAAATATTAAATACAAAATTTTTTTTTAAATTCAAAATTTTTAATTGAATTCACAGTCTGAAAAATTTACTATTACTTGAAAATAACACAAAACTTAATTAATTCTTGAATTAAATTATGAAACAAAACTAATTCACAAAAACTTTATCAGGAATTTAAATTAATCAAGAAAAATTTAAACTATCAAGAATTACTCAAGATTTGAAAAGAACATCTTAATAAATGAAAAATTAAATCAAGTATGCAATGTTAAATTACCAAGAAATATTTAAAATGCTACGTAAATAGATGTTACATCAGAAACATAAAAAAAATGAAAATATGAAGAGATTGCAAACAGAAAATACATACAAAAATACACATAAGATTTAGCAATAATAATTTCACTAAGGCAAAATTTCCCTAACTTATTATACCATGGTATTAATAAGTAAAATTCACGTTACCTTACACAAACTTGTGAAAACCTCTGTAAAATCCCTTTGCAGCTGCGCTAATTTCACTAAACACACCTTTTTACCAGGTGCTGTTACAAATTAAATAATTTGACTAAATTCAGATCTCAAAAGTTAACACTAATATCAGTGACCACAAATAAACTACGTTAAAAGTAATCTCTTTTTAAGAGCGAGAGAGAGAGAGAGAGGGAACCAAACTGATTGGTCTCTGAAATCAGAATGAATAGATTTCAGAATTCCAGTAGCACATGAAACAATTACATGACATCATTCAGGCATTTTGGTTACGAGATACCAAAAGAGAAATTTCTAGAAGGAAGGTGACATCACTCCCAGCAAACGTTTAGAATGCAATCAGGACATGTTACTCTTTCTCTCAAAGGGGCGTACATGATCAGAGCCATGTATGTAACATTGTGAAATCACTCGTATTCTTTTCGTACGGGACGAATCTTTTACAGAAATCTTTACACGATCGAAACATACTGCAATCGGCTAATTATGATTAAACGTGTTTTATAAACAAGACAAAAACTCTCTTGATCTCTGAACTGAATCGGCAATTGTTATGAAACAAACTGTCACTCACATGTTATGTTCCAAGACAAAGCACTTTCTCAAGAAAGATACTGATGACATTCTGAAATTAAAACAAGTTATTAAGTTATTTAAATTCCTTATACTAGTTTTTATCAAGAAAGATATTATTTTCTAAATTACGTTATTAAGTTATTTAAATAATAGTTTTTTGATATCTAAGAGGTAAATATATCAAAATAAGGATTATAATTACACAGAATACATGATAAATAAGAGTAAATATATCAAAACTATAGGAGGATATATGTATTACAAGGCAACATTATGAATATATATATATATGTGTGTGTGTGTGTTTTACAGGCAGATAGCGAAACCAGGCATTTCATGAATTGCCTGAAATTTCAGTTTCAGGCAGATAGCAAAATGCACTTAAAGACATTTGATCCCCAGGGGCTAGTACTAAGCATGGCAAAATACATTTGACACCCCAGGGGCTAGTACTAAACACAGTGAAACAGTGTAGGTGAATGACTGCTTCGCCGTGTTTAGTACTTATAGTAGTGAGGGCTGTAGAGGATTTGGTAGTGACCGACTGGAAAAAAGTTCCAAAGTTTGAGGATCAATTCTGTAAACCATTTTAAACATTTCCAAGACCAGTGCCAAGAATTCTGATGGTTTGTTTGGTGTCAGGTGACAATTTACCTTTGTACTTAATGTGTGTTTAAGGTCTGGTTCTATGCTATGATATCCCACTATATTCTGAACTTCTGGATTGTTTTTTTTATAATTAGTTCAGTCAATGGGAGTCCACACAACATAAGTACAGTCTCTGAAGTTGAAACTTTAAAGTTCAAAGTCAAAGACATAAAATTAACATACACCAAATGGGAAATAGAGAGAGGATGATGATGGTGCTCTTTTTTCTGTTCAAAACTACAAGAGAATATATAAAGATAAATCAGAACATTGTCAACTTACACCAAACTATAAAATGATTAGCCACATTGCAATAATAACTATCTCCTCAGAAGCCTTACATAGCATTTATTACAAGTGTTACCAAACATGTTCATTTGTCACATTTGCATGTGCAGAGGTGTGTACACTTCCACTGTTGTTCTTGCAAGCACATCTTCCATTACAACCCTTTTCTCTTTGACAACCACATTTCAGTAACTCACTATAAGCTTTTGATGCCACTGGCATTGTTGTCCATACTGGGTTCCAAGACTGGGTCTCTTTCTTCATTGTCCATCCCCAGCCTTCTGGGGAGGGTGCATGCTGCAGTGAAATGTCACAGGTGGCCCAGATTCCAGTCTGGTAAGCAACACACTTTGAGTGCTCCAAAAGTGCATGCTGTCTAGGCGGGATGAATTCCATTGATTTGCTTCTCTGACACAACATTCCTTTCCGTGCCTCACTGACTGAGGTCACTTCGCTAGTCTTGTCACACGCAACCACCGTGTACCGTTCCAGAAGTCTGAAGCATGAATCTTCTAGGTCTAGCTCACGAAATGGACTCTCTGCCATTTGTTTGAAGGCATCTGTCACCTCTGGATAGCACTTCCATGTCTCCCAGGCATGCCGTTTTCATTTCCCAAAGAAGGAAGATACTGAGTCACAGCCTATAAAGCTATGAAAAGCTAGTAAGGCAATGGATCTCATTTGTAAGGAAAGCAAATAGTTCTTTCTTACCATGTGGATCATGTAGAAAGTTTTGCCATTTGCCAGGAACCTTATCCTGTGCCTCAACCTTTCTGTGTACTCCTTTCCCTCTCTTTTCTCTCGTTGTTTCTTTGATGCTGTTTTTCTCGTACATGTCCCACACCATATCCAGACGCTTGGCACTATTTAGTTGGTTTCTGAGGAATGGGAGGAAAACCTTCCTAGCATAGCCTTTAAATGTTGCTATCCCTGCTGTTGGGAGAAGGTGAAGAACAGTAGTTCCACCTGGAACTTTGACATCAAATTTTCTTGGAGGTTCTGTCTCGTTTGCTGTTTCTAAAGAAGTGAGAACTTCTGGCTGCACATGAAGGACCTCTGCCACTTCATCTGCTTCCTCTGGGCATGCAGGCACATTCAGGTCTTCCAGTTCCTCTGTATCAGGGGCATTTAACAGCTCTCTCTTTTTTACGTGATTGAAGCAGGTCAAGAGATCACTTTTTTTCCCCAGGCACAGTCTTCCTCTGTCAGAAATTGATAGAGGGTAGGGATGATTTTTTTGTATGAAGAAAGTGCTGATGCCTGATTCTCTGTGCAGTGCTGCAATGTACAGTCGTGAGAAAAGATCAACATCTGCTTTCAGTGTTGTGATCTTGTCCGCTTGTCTTGATTTGAATTTGGTTGCTGGAGACCGAAAGAGTGAAAAACCATGCTTCTTGATCGGTTCATGAATACACCTGGTGCGATCCACAAACACTGACTGTCTGTAGTCATTGTGCTGACTCCTGCCAATGAGTTCAATGCTGTGGACTGTGTTGATAACAGAATCACCGACAACATCTCGGTATCCAGAGTCAAAGAATTCCTGAATATCATTGAGAAAAGGATTTCCCAACTCCTTGATGGTGTTCACAAGGTTCAAAGCCTGCTGTTAGAAGGCTCTCTGGGTGACCAAACTCTGCATGGTGCAGACATTTCTTAGTTTCTTCGCCAAGGATTTCTTTCTCAAACTCCTGCAAAGGTCTTGCTTGCTCAGGCTCCTGCCAGCATCCACTTGTGGAAAGCTGACGGGTTTTCAGTAAGTCCTACTGCCCCACCTGCTCCTTTGACAGTTTAATTACTTTGCTCATGGGTCTGATCTATTGGCATTGATGAGAGGCGATTGGTTGTCTTGGAAACAACCCAGTGACCCTGTTGCATGAACTCTTCTAAAATGGATGAGGGTAGACTTTCCATATCTCGGATATGCATGGGAATCTAGCAAGAGTAGTGGGATGGTCCAGAGCAAAGAACCATGGCACCAGTGCTTTGAGGGTTTCTATGTAGAGTGAGAAGTTCTCTCTGTGAGCTCTAATGAAGACGTGTTCCTGATCAGTGCTGAGGAAGATATCTTCTTGGAGTTTAGCTAAGGCCAGCACACTGACCTGATGTGCTTGTCTTGTTCAAGTGAGATGACAGCAGGAAGCAAAGAGTGGGCTGTGCCAGAAGAGGCCACTCCTGGCTGTGTCAGTGCAGTAGTCCAACTGGAATCTTCCAAATAATCGCCAAAGGTCTTCCACATTGCCATCTCTATATGGAGGCCTCCAAACATGATTACATACTTTGCCTCCCCATGTGTCTCTGGCCACTTCCACTGTATGTGTTTTGCCAGTGCATAAAGTGGCACATCCATGGCATGAACAGGAATTTGTCCTGGATTCAAAAAGTCTGTTGTTAATCGAACGATGTCCATGCCATGCTTTAACATTGCAATGGATGCTGCTTTTTCACAGAAGAGGGGAAGTAGCTGTGTGAGAGCTGCTTGAATCTCATTCAAAGATGTGTCTTGACGTGCTGTACAGATCCAGTTGCGCTTCTGCTCCATCACTATGACTATATATCTCCTACAATTCTCTGAGATGCATCTGGAGGCACTGAAACTTCCACTTTGGACTCATTTAGTGCAACAGCTGGCACAATACTGTAGCTGTCTGGCAGCTGTTGGCATGTGTCTTTTGACTGGAGTATATGCCAAGAACATTCCCACAACAGCATAATGCAGTACATATATTTTTGGCAGTGGTAAATTTTTTTTTTTAAACTTCAAAGTTGGCCATCTCACACTTCAGATTTTAAATAAAATGTTCTACCTTTCATATTTCAGAACCTAAACAATGTGAATAGGCTACAAATGAAGATGTTATAGTCATTGGATCTACATCAGGCAAAGTTATCAGTAGGATTTCACCGTGTACATTTTCGATAAACATGCTGCGAATATATGCGGGGAAAAAAGGGTGTTCCATTGGATAAATTTTATGGCACCAGTCTCAGACCAGAAGTAGGTGGTCTAGAGATCACTTGTACAAAAATTCATGCTTTTGTCCAGTCGGTCCCCATCTCGTCTAAATCTTCCCTTTACAGCCCCCACTATAGCCACTAAAAAAGTTAAAGTTAAGTATACCTTAGTTTAACCAGACCACTGAGCTGATTAACAGCTCTCCTAGGGCTGGCCCGAAGGATTAGACTTATTTTACGTGGCTAAGAACCAATTGGTTACCTAGCAATGGGACCTACAACTTATTGTGGAATCCGAACCACATCATAGCGAGAAATGAATTTCTATCACCAAAAATAAATTCCTCTAATCCTTCACTGGCAGGCCGGAGAATCGAACGCGGGCCTAGGAGAGTGCTAGGCGAGTAAGATATCGACCCATCCAGTGAAGAACTATAGCCCCTGATGGGATCAAATGTCCCTAAGTTCATTTTGCTATCTGCCTGAAATTTCAGGCAGTTCATGAAATGCCTGGTTTTAAGTCTATCTGCTCTCTTATTTATATATAGCTTATATATATATATATATATATATATATATATATATATATATATATATATATATATATATATATATATATATATATATATATATATATATATATATATATATATATATATATATTATTTATATATATATATATATATATATATATATATATATGTATATATATATATATATATATATATATATATATATATATATATATATATATATATATATATATATATATTGTTACGTGTGAGGGTCTTGGTTGATCATGTATTATTCAATTTACGTAATTTTTACGGCCCTGCAAACCAAGATTACACGTAACCTGCCACTTGAAGCCAAAAAGTTAACCTCAAAGACAGTCGTTAATTAGCTAAAGGTCGCCATTTAAGGGTTATTAACCTTAACAAAGAATATTTGAGATGAATTTGATTTTAAACGCAACGTTCTTCCAAACATTCGACGCTGAGGCATACAAAAGCATCGAGAGATTTAACCTGATTTTGCTTTCACCTAAACTCTAGGTATTTTACTGGAATAATGGGGTTGAAGCTAACAATATAATAATTAGGCTTAATCTGACTTTGTAAACACATATACCCTAAGTGGTGGCTGAAGGAAGAAAACAAAGAAAAAATGTAAATACAGAAAACAAAGTACTAGTCAATCGACGAAGTTTCAACAAGAATCGACTTTACCTTAGGAATGTCGAGTCGCCTCAAACGAGGACCTCAGAGTCGCAAAAAAAGGTCTGGCAGTCTTCCAATCTTCCAATTAAGTTAATAGGAGGAAAAGTAATAAAGAACAAAGAATATCGTCAACGCACGTGCGTCCCTGGTTCGTGACCGCTTGGATCTCTGACCACCGTTCCCCCGCCAGAGAGGGCTTATATCAGCCCGGGCAATCCGACCTTGACAAAGGCATCGCACGAATCTTGTTTTCAAGCTTTGCAGGGCCACCATAGACAGGGTCATTGAGCGTAAACCCTCTCTGAGGCTTAGGGTCCTAATGCCCTAGCATATTTTGTTTACAAACTTTCCAGCCTATGCGGCGCTATTTGTCTACTGCGGTGATTGTTATTTTGAACTGAAGATGCACTATAAGGGCAGAGATGTCTTTTCGAGGTTAATCGGACTAATATTCCACACCTCAAATACATCGAGGGCGAACAGCAGTAATATTTATAAAAGCTCCCCCTTAAGAGGGCCTTCACTCCTTTTCGGGCGTGAAGGTCTATACTAAACAAGCTGTTCGCCTCTCGTAGGTTACTCCCTTCCCTGAGCAGATTAGTCCTGGTTAGCCTACCTAGCTGGCCAGAACTACCTAACCCTAGATAGGACATGAGCTGTAATCACTACTTAACCTAATTCTAATAGTACTAGAAGGTGCTCACACAGTTTTTATAGGCTACCTCCCTACAATCAAGATGTGTTTTAGACCTAGCCTAGTGGTACATTCTATGATATTCCTAGCCTAACCTATCCTAACCAACCGTAGCACCAACATAAGAGTTAATATTCTAACTAAATTACAACATGGTTTATGTTTAATACAATTAAAATTTACTAGTTAATTCATGAGGGTTGCCTCATATGATAAATGGGTGCCTCACTGAGGTCTTAGGCCATGCGTGTCACGAGCATCGTGCTCGTTTCAAAATAGTTAAGATTACTGAAAATTAGTTATGCTACTTACATGATTACCTGCGGCTCGGTGGTAAGTGGAAGGAACAAGGTTACTAAATTGATGTACCGTACTTTAAGGTGGCTTCTAGGCTATGACAATGAAAGGAAAGAGATCACACTGGCTACCTCCTCTGGGCAAGGGCCAGGATCACTTAGATGTTAGGCACTGTGCCGAGGGCACTAGTGCAATGGGATGAGCGTATAGCTCGGCAATCTACTGCTCTTCCGCCCTTCTTCTTCTTCTTTGGTTTCCTCCAAGGCCTATCAGTAGCTGGCTGCAGGTGATGAGAGCACCGACTCTGGGGACAGGCCAGAAGGGCTAGCGGGCGCGAAGTCAGGGGCAACTGCAAAAGCAGCGGAGGACTCCTACTCCGGCTGCTGCGACAACCGAGCGAGCGATCTCACTTCTGCATCCAGGATGCCAGTTCCTGGTCTTCCAAGGAAGGGGTGCCATTTCGATCCTCCAGGGGTTCATCCTGAGTCAAATTTGCAAAGAAGAATCTTGCAAAAGAAGTTTCCGGGTGCTGGAGGCTCTCCAGTCGCGATGATCAACTGCATGGGGAATCCTAAATCTCCCGGAGGAGGATTCGCCTCATGATTTAGACCGGCATAGGGGCCTTTTCCATTGGTAGCTCAACGTCCGTGGCGGACGGAGTCGGCACTGCTCAGTGCCGCAAGGGCACTGGCAGTGTTGAGGTCAGGCATGCCTGATGAGGGGTCCGGTGGTGCACACCTCTCGGACGACTTGTGTTTGGCTGCAGCAGGGAGACCCTGCCCCAGCAGGAGATCGTAGCCCTCGGTGAGTTTTGTTCGGGAGCGCCCGCTGGGCGTTGCTTGTTTGGGCAGCCCTCCACACCTTCCAGGGAGTGGTCTGCCCGCTTGCACGTCCTGCAGCAGTACTGCTCCTCCTGAATCTCTCTTCACGTGGAGGAGGACCTCTTTGGTGGGCCAGCCCTTCGCGATTGGAGGGGGCTAGGCCTGAAATAATTGGTGGCGCCCCTTCCGCGGACCACTTTGGTGGGCGGAAGGTGGAGGTTTGTCATTGGGAGTTATAACTGGGGCTCTCCATGGAGGAGGTAACGGCTGCGGAGTGGCGTTGGTGACGGGCTTCCGTGAGAGAAGATCCCCGACCCAACAAGAAGACCACTCCGGGCCGAATTCCACCTACCACGCCAAGGCGGTGGGGTATCGTGCCCAAGGTGTCATAACCTGGAGTTGGACAGTAGGAATGGTGACGGTGTGGCCCATCTATCCACTTCATTTCACCGGTTTCTTCTCCCAACCATGGCACCGGCTGGCACTTGGGCCCCTGGTGATCAGGCTAATGTCTGCCATAGTATCTACTGTGACCGGAAGGGTCACTGGCAGGCTAGTGCTCTGAAGAGGGCCACCGAGATGAACTGGGTTTCCAGTCTCTCGGGGTAAAGGATCCGGTCTTGGACCAGCAGCAGAAAATGAAGTGCTGATTAGGTTGACAAATTTGGTGGTGGGGACATGATGTGGACAGGCCGGAGATCCAGCATTGTAGTGGCTAGCATCCCACAGGATCTGCACGGGACTTTTGGATGGGCTCGGTGGCCTGCAGTACTGTTGGAGGAGAGGGCTGAGCGGATGAATCGGGAGGCGGAGTTCTGGCTGGTAGGGTTAGGCTGCTTATTAGTGCCGAGTTTGTATCGGCATTCAGCTTCAGCGTGGCCCCCTTCTTGCAATAGTTGCACAGGTCTTGCTAGGCAGTCCATTCTTCGGCGAGGGAGTTCGAGAGGTAGGCGGAGGATGATTCACTTCTGAGAGGTGCTATGCGACTGATTGAAGGTTTCACGAATCAGCCATGCGACAAGCTTCCATAAGTGTGGAGGGCTGTTTATCGTTAAGATATACTGCAAGGGGCCCTGGCACATTGGAAAAGGTCTTCTAGCATGGTCCGATTGAAAAGATCCTCAAACGTCCGTGCAGGCCAAGGAGTCGAACCAGCGCTTACATCGGACTGGGTTTTGTGGACAGGCCCCATTCTGTCCAAGACCAGCCGACTTCCTTGGCAAGACCTCGGAACCGTTGTCTCCATTTTTCTGGGGTTATCTTGTAGGCCTTGGTAATGACTCACGAACTTCCGCCATGTTGCCTCTCTGGCTCTTCCAGTGAGCTGCGCTGCCTTGGCTTTTCCCTCCATATGCTTGGCTAGTATTAAGGCTCTCTCCGTCTCCGTGGTGCTGTAGTTATCGAAAAGAGCCTCGATCTCCTCCAGCCATGCTTCTGGCTCGTCCTCAGTCCACTTGGGGACTAGAGAATTGATGCTCGAAATGGAGCGTTTGATGCAGCAGGTGTAGGACTGGAGGCTTGATGGCTAGCCATAGCTTCGGCATTCTCCATTTTTGCTCTCTCAAGCTCGAGCTCCTTCTCCTTTAGGGCTAACCTCCAGTTTCCCTTGCAGGCTAACTCATGCTGTCTCCTTCTTTCTTCCCTCTTCATATTGCCTTTGCTCGGCTTCATACACCCTTCGTTCTCTTCATACTCTCTGCTCGAGTCTTTCTTCCTTCTCCCCGCTTACAAGTCGTCCACTTGCTCCTTAACCCAGGTGGTAAGTTCCGAGCCGGTGAGAACCTGCCGCCGTCCCCAGCCCCAGGAAGGTTTTATAATGCTCTGCTGCCATGGTTCTGGTGGGGAAGGGCGTCTAACCAGGTCGACTGGGCGTACTTGGGCAGCGAGGAAGTGTCTCTTCAAATAACGTGGCACCCTTTCAGAAGGGTGGCACTGTAGTTTGGGTGTGCCGTGTACCAGGTCACACTGGTGGCACTCAGTATCCCTAGGCACTGGTGCAGGTTAGGTCCCAGAAGAACCTTTCTCTCCTGTGTTCCCTTTGTTTTCTTTAGTGGCACTTATGGTGCAAATGTGTTCCTAGGGACCCTACTGAGTCCAACTAGGCTATATGGGAGGAAAGGCACTCTACACCCCCTGCAGAGTGCAACAATCGAATGGAGAGAAAAAAGGAAGGTAAAAGAGAGAGAGAGAGAGAGAGAGAGAGAGAGAGAGAGAGAGAGAGAAGTAAGCTATTCAAGTGATGACAGTGCTGCAAATTATTGGCACTGTGGAATAAAGTGAAATTGTTTTTTTTTTTTTTTTTTTTTCTTTAAAGATCCTCAGGGAGTGGCTGGTCCCAGTACCGCCCCAGTGCTGGGCCCTTCTTTTCAGAGGGTGAAAACTACTGTTTGCTTTTCGGTCTGGATAGCAGGCCTCACTCGTGACCGACAGTTTATCACTGTATCAGAATTACTCTAACTTGTCCTCATCTATTGTGGGACAGAGGTGTTTCTTTGTTTGGTTTATTGTATTCGAATTAATTAGCCTAGTGTCGGCCGTTCTTTCTTTGAAGAGGGTCACGTACACTTAGGTTAGGGAATGCTTACTTGAATGACGAGAGAGAGAGAGAGAGAGAGAGAGAGAGAGAGAGAGAGAGAGAGAGAGAGAGAGAGAGAGAGAGAGATTTTCAATCAGCTAATTTCTTGCTGCTTGAGAACATGTAAACAAAGATTTTATACATGCACAATGGCATGGATCTTAATAAAATGATATAGATGCGTCGTCTTGGCCTTAGGGATTACTTTATTATCTTAATTTTTCCGGAGCCGACGTCACAAAAGTTTATCGTGAAAATTTTAAATTTTCTTTATATGATTTTTATAGCAGGTATTCGTAGGAACTTGTTATGGTACTCCTAACTAAGGCCTATCTTTCCCTGCCTAAATTATCTTTTGGTTTTTTCTAGCTAAGATATTGTGAGGTGGGTTACGCCGAGAAAAAAAAAAAGTATGCCCCAAGAGTGGCGGGGAGCAGAGTCGAGGTCACAATAACAAGGTCTTTGAGATGGCGCCAAGGTCCCGTTAGAGGCCTAAATTTCAAAACAACCTCAAAACACCCAAAATGGCCGGTCCTCTATTTCAAACAAATTCACAACAACCGCGCGAACACGGCGGAGGAATCCAAGATGGCGGGTAATTTCTTTTTCAAACAAATTCAAAAACAACGCAACAAATGCAGGTATCCAGATTTTACTTTAAATATACCACTCATGCATAGCGTTTTACGTTACGGATGGAAAACTAAATTACCAACAACTTTGTGTCTTTTGTTATCGTATTCTCACCGACATTAAAAAAACAAAGAATGAAAAAGAGATGCTGGCTTGCCTAACCAAATTTACGTTGTTGAACGGCACCTTTATTGTAAAATTACTATTTCAGTTCGTTTGCTACTTCACTGACACGGTTTTTGAATGATTCCCGCTATATGCAAACAATAACGATCGGAATTGCCGACGCGATTTCTAAATTACTTGTGTACATGAAACAGGCTCCGCTTTTCCGCCTTAAGATAATGTTATGGACGATTTAACTCGAATGCTCCGAACACAGTAAAATGCCATTCATAAATTATGTTCTCGTTATAAATTATGTCTCACTCTGTTTCTACACCCTTCCTACCTATGCTAATTCTCCTTTACACTTGTTATTATAACTATTCTTTACTGCTTATTATTATGCCTGGTTCCTTTGTTTGGAAGAATGAAATGGGTTCGATATCTGACTTTTATTTTTTGGAATTAATGTAATTTTAATTTCCTTTTCTCCAGATTCTTTCTCTAAAATGTACTTTTAGATCCTACGCAAGGTCGCCAATGTTACGTGTGAGGGTCTTGGTTGATCATGTATTATTCAATTCACGTAATTTTTACGGCCCTGCAAAACCAAGATTACACGTAACCTGCCACTTGAAGCCAAAAGTTAACCTCAAAGACAGTCGTTAATTAGGCAAGGTCGCCAGTTAAGGGTTATTAACCTTAACAAAGAATATTTGAGATGAATTTGATTTTAAACGCAACGTTCTTCCAAACATTCGGACGCCGAGGCATAAAAAGCATCGAGATTTAACCTGATTTTGCTTACCTAAATCCTAGGTATTTTACTGGAATAACGGGGTTGAAGCTAACAATATAATAATTAGGCTTAATCTAGACTTCGTAAACACATATACCCTAAGTGGTGGCTGAAGAAGAAAACAAAGAAAAAATGTGAAAGCACAGAAAAAGTACTAGTCAATCGACGAAGCTTCAACAAGAATCGGACTTACCGTGAATGTCGAGTCGCTGCGCAAAACGAGGACCTCAGGAGTCGATTCTGGCAGTCTTCCAATTCACTAATTAGAAGTTAGACGAGGGAGGAAAAGTAATAAAGAACAAAGAATATCTTCGAACACGCACGCAGCGCCACCCTGGTTCCGTGGATCACTGGGATCTCTCTGACCCGACTCATCGCTTTCCGCCAGAGGAGGGCTTATACCGCCCGGGCAATCCGACCTGACAAAGGCATCACGAATGCATAGAATAATGTGCTTAAGGGCCACCATAACTAGGGTCATTGAGTTAAACCTCTCTGAGGCTTAGGTCCCTAATGCCCTAGCATATCTTTTTGTTTGGCAAACTTTCCAGCCTCTTTGGCGCCATTTGTCTACTGGGCGTGATTGTTATTTTTGAATTGCTAACCTATGGCGGGGCAGAGATGTTCTCTGTCGAGGTTAATCGGACTAATATTCCTACACCTAAATACATCGAGGCTTAACAGCAGTAATATTTATAAAAATATATATATTTATATATATATATATATATATATATATATATAGAAGTTATATATATATATATATATATATATATATATATTGTAGTAATGTAGTAACCACAGAGTCATCTAAACTTCTCAAATTCTTCACTGAAACGCTTGATTTCAAAGCCCGAGATCAAATACAAGAATATGAAGCAATTCCGACGTCCGTAGCAGGATTCGACACCGCATCAGGAGTATCGTGGTCAGGTAGATGGCATGAACTTGTTCTGATACTCTGGTTGCGGGTTCGAATCCTGCCTCGGACGTCGGAATTGCTTCATATTCTTGTACTTCGATCTCGGGCTTTGAAGTGACACGCGTTTCCCAAGAGTGGAGAATTAGCGAAGTTCAAAGGACATTGGTTGTGTGATTATTGCAATTAGGCCTAGATTCTTATCTTGTAAAAAGCAACCAGTGGATATCTCTCTCTCTCTCTCTCTCTCTCTCTCTCTCTCTCTCTATATATATATATATATATATATATATATATATATATATATATATATATATATATATATATATATATATACATACATATGTATTATATAATATATATATATATTATATTATATATATATATATATATAACTAAAAGAATTACTTCCTAAAAAAATGACTCATAAGAGGAGTACAGTTCGACAGTCACTGTCCTTTTCATTCTCAAACAACTAAATCAGTATGAGGTTCCGGTGGCGAAAATAAATAAATAAATAAATCCCACAACCCCGCGGACGATTCCTTCATCTCGCAAACCTCATCACGAGCACTTCACCCCTTTTATATTTAATATGACACCTAATCTGGGCTTTTTTTTTTTGTGATTTCATGCTGACTCTGTTATAAAAACTGCTAATCCGCCATTCACAGAAATTTCTCGGACTGACTAACTGATTTAATAACGCAACTGGCGTGAAGGCTACTTGGTTCTGCCATCCCCGACCACCTTTGAAGTTCTAAGAGCAGCCATTTACTTGTGGTCGCATGAAGTACAGAGAAATATAAAGAAAATCTAATAAGCCGATGAACCCCAACACAATGGCTCTATGGGTCTACATGAAATATTTTCATCTCAACTATGAATTAGAATACATTTCGCAAGCCTATCATTTTCAATTTTTTTATGAAATTTTTTAGATCTTGAAAGAACTCTGGCTTATCTATCTATCTATCTATATATATATATATGTGTATATATATATATATATATATATATATATATATATATATATATATATATATATATATATATATATAAATGTGTGTATGTGTGTGTGTGTGTGTATATATATATATATATATATATATATATATATATATATATATATATATATATATATATATATATATATATATATATATATATATATATATATATATAGACAAATGAAGATTTTCTGTTCAATTATTTGATATTAGGTGGTTTAATCAATAGGTCTTCGACATAATTCAGTTTCATATTAATTCACACAGTGCAAATCGCACACTGTAAATATTCTTCCGACTTCTAATGCTGTACAATCTGTTCATAACATGTAAAATTTCGTTTCCAAGCACTACTCGATCTTTTCAAAATCCTCTGCAAAACTTCTGACACCTTCCTTTCTTCACTTACTCCATTGCAACCAAATATCTATAGGAATCATCCACATTCAGTCTTACATTATTCATATTTACATTCACTGCATGGAATGGTTACCTCAAGGGGCCCTTCTTAACCATGTAAAGAAAACACACTGACCGAATAAATCTAACAAAAGCGACTGGGATTGACTAGCAGTGAAAAGGTGACAATGGAAAAAAATACAGTAATGATTACACAATCAATTCAATTACTTGGCAGTTTCTCGAGATAAGAAAGCACTTTCATCAATGAAGGCTTACAAAGTAGAAAGTTTTTTAAGCTGAACATCAATGATATTAACAATAGGGTGTTCGGGGACAGTTTTTTTTTTGTATTTTTTTCGATACAAACCTGAATTAAAACACAATGTTATATTAAAAGATTTCGAGGTAAAGTTACTGACCCTTCGAGTGTTTGGCACACTAAACAAGCATAAACGACAAAAACAGTATTCGAAAAAATAATCTTAATGACACAGGCCACACCAGACATCATTACCTACAGTCATGGTCTTCAAGATGGCAAAACGTTTATTAACTCCTATAACTATAAATCTTTTACAATAATTTAGGTCACTAAAGAACATGAGGCGATAAAAGAGATAACTGATGAACTTCAGACCTTCCAGTCCATGGCGACCTTCTTGTGTTTTAATCCCATTATTCCTCCATCCTCTCCAACACCATCCTCCTCAGCTCTTCCACCTCCCTTTCCGAAATCATCATTTGATTCTATTGGAAACGTAAGCCTCAGAGAAGGATTGTGGAGGGGATGAAGGGGAAACACGAAGGAAAGGGGGAGGGGGTGAGGTTTCTAATTTGCTTATTACTGCCTAAATTTGATTCCACTTTCATCCAAGTGAGTCTGGATGCTCAAGTGTTTGCTTTTAATATGAGATTTTTTAGTAAGCTCCCAAATGTAGCCATTAAATATTGACATACCTAATTACTGCATATCACGGCTAATTTTTTCGAGCTTCATGTATTTGCCAATTTGCGTATCTTCAATTACAAGATTAATGGTCCTGAATGTTTAAGAGGGGGAGTTTCTGAGGGGAATTTCAGGTGGCTTCATCTACCAAGCTGAAGTATGTAAATAAAATAAGGTGCGTGCGTGTGTGTGCGCTCCCTGTTTGGAATGAGATGTTTGGTTTTAGGTTATTGTGCACCATTTAGCATTCCCTTTCTAGTCCTCTGCACTTGGGCAAACACGCTCGAATTTCCTTGTTAATTTCATATCAACCGCATTCAAGGAAACGCTGTCTTCCGAAAGCATCATTTTTTCTTTAGCCGACAGGGAAACGTTTCGACGAATTTCGCAGACATGGAATAAACATAATGTCATCCATTAAAATGCATACATTCATAATGAAGCCGAAACAAAAGAAGCACAAGATTCACTTGGTAACTACAGGAATGAATGCGTACATGAAGCGGTAAAAGTTGTGGGAGACTTTTCCCCACAATTCAGCAATTGAGATGAATATGGAAGTGACCATTGTGTTGACTTTCCCCTGATGCCACCTACTGTTAGGGGATAGGGCTTGATGTTGGAACGCTCAAAAACACACACACACAGAGAGAGAGAGAGAGAGAGAGAGAGAGAGAGAGAGAGAGAGAGAGAGAGAGAGAGAGAGAGAGAGAGAGAGAGATTAAAACATTCAATCTAAAACAAATGTAACGCGACAGTATGATGTTTATACCATTTCCCTTGCCTGACAGTTCAATGCATTAGCTACTTTTGCCACTTACAATTGAAATATTGATTAACCAGGAGGAAATATTTGCCTACATAATCGTAGTTTACGTAGTGTAACCCGAAATTTGGATTGGCACTAAAATCCTAGCAATGAGCAATCAGCTCTTGAAGAACCTTAGGGCGTTGAAGTATCATAAAACCCTGTAATTCCAATAACTTAATTCAGATACTAATAAAGATAACAATATCGCACTCCTGGTATACATACATCTATATTTATTCAAAACATATTCCCTGCTGATTTAAACAGTTGCACATTATCATTACAATGGTCCTCTATATGAGAAAATGCGCAAGAGCATATATTCGCGATTAAAATGCCTACCAAAAATTGAATTACATTTCTATGAATTCTTGGTACTCTAAATATATATGATTAATTTTCTGTACGATTTATTACTCTTGTGATCATCCTAAGTCTGCAGTCCAACTTTAGTGTAAATGTTTTCTTGCTTTACTGATTTTACTTGGCTATGTGTCTTATGTGTTGTTCTAACCTTGAACGTTTTTCTCTGTTATTTTTCCTTCACAGTTTCTTCCTTATTTCTCAATTTCCTTTTTATGTACTGGGCTGCTTTCACTGCTGGGCTCGTGGCACTCTTGCTTTCCCAACTGGTGTTGCAGCGTGCCTTATAGTAGTAGTAGTAGTAGTAGTAATAAATAATAATAATAATAACAATAATAATAATAATGGAAGCAAAGATTCCAAATGTGAAAATTTCAACAAACACGGAGCTTACACACCATGTGTGCAGGTAATTGCTGCTTAATTAGTTTTCTGAATTACTCTGCCATGTTATTTAGCAGAAAGATTTGTGAACCGCCAAAACCAATTTAATACAAAGGCCCATAAAATTATCAAAGGGAATTATTCTGAGAAAATATGATGAACCCATCAGGGAGAGCCTCTACAACTACGGCTGCTTTTTTATCCGGTACGTGCACATAGATACTGAATTAATTGTTTTTCATCACTTTCATTCAACAGAGTGAAATTCGAATTAGGTAAACTAGAGTTGCTTTGCACATGAGGAATATTCAAAGAAATTCCTGCGACTCAGTTTTGGAGAGGGTTAAAGTGGTTTTCAACTAAGGGGAAATTTCTGAGTTTCAGGGGGGAATTGTGACCACAGACTGGCAGGCTCAAAATGGCTCAAGGACCACACAAAACGCAGTGTGCATCAGTCCGCACTACTGAGAGGTCACGCTGGGCTTTCTCTCCTCTAGCTTGTGTGTTTGTGTTAGTATGTTGTTGCCTTTTATTTGGAATGCACCTTGTGAGGCAGACAATTTTGGAAAAGGGGCGGGGGTGACATTCTGACATATGGTGAAAGGGTGCACGGGCCAAAAAATGTTGCGAACCACTGGGTTAAACAATTGTCACCGACATAAAAAAAATAACAACTTAGACTTCTTGCTAGATGGATAAGCAAAGTAATCGCGCACAGTAATTAGACTGCACGCACTTTTCGAAAGTACGAAGAAACGAACGTCACAACGGCAGCGAATAAGAATAATCAAAACAAAAAATAAAAAAAAAACGGGCTGCTGATACGCTTTCTCAAATCTTATGTGAAGCAACTGAAGTTGCAGGAGATTTCCATTCAAAGTTTTTGTCCTTGATTAAACAGTTAAAGAAAGAACATGGCTGGGACTGATTATTTTTTTCTGGAGGTCAAATCCTATCAGAGAACAGTGCTCTCTTTTTCTCTCTCCTTTATATATATATATATATATATATATATATATATATATATATATATATATATATATATATATATATATATATAATTATAATTATATAATATGTATGTAAATATATTTACACCAATATACATCACCAAAAATTCAAAATACAGCATTTTAAAACTGTAAAACAACACGCGATCACTGCTTCTCTTTTAAGAAAGCACCACTAGCGGATCCAGGGGGATGGCACGTGCACCCCCCCCATAAAAATGCCAAAATAATAATATTGAAGATTTAGATAATAATAACATAAATGAGATATATAAAAAAAAAGGAAAAGATAAAAAATCAGTATAGAAATTTTATATATATATATATATATATATATAATGTATGAATATATGTATAATATGAAAATTGGTGCGCCATGAAATATTTCTGGATCTGCTAGTGTGTATATGTATATATATATATATATATATATATATATATATATATATATATATATATATATATATATATATATATATATATATATATATTGTAAAGACGTCAGACGTCTCTTCGTTTCGCATCAATCATGTCATGCATTGCTTTTCTTAATATGTCAAGACTCTCATGTAAATAATCATGCGTAGAATTTTCTGGCCTTTCCGCTGATATGTATTTCATCATTGTACATTTATTATGTCTCTCAAAATTGCCATTTGTTTGTCTGTCAACAAACACTTGCTCAAAGTGCGGGTCACGGCGATCGGAGGTCGTGCACCACGTTTCCGTCCGCACTCTTCCATGTATACCTGCGCTCAGGTAATAAACAAGTTAATACCCAGTTGACCTTTCTTGTCCTCACAACAGCGGTTTTGGCTTTGCCATTAGTGGACTCACTACGGCCGCTTTACCTTCAGAGAGCCTTTAACGGAACCACACAGTAACAAAAGTCAAGGCCTCTGAAAGCTCCTCCCTCGGGGAACACCCACGCCACTGACAGACTAATTACGGCGTACCCCTTCAAGTACGTTCTGGCGTGCTCAAATGGTTTGGTCCCGCCATTTACGATTCACGTCGACCGTACTCAGAAGTCATTAACGGAACTGCACAGCGTATAGTTTTGACTGCTGGTGAGCCCAAAACACCATTAATGGACTAAATACAGAGCGTACTTCTCGTTTTGGTGTGAGGAAGAATGTCAGACACTGAGGTAGAAAGTCATTCTGAGGATGCACACCGCATCCTGGTTTCTGTGGGCAGATGTCCATTTCCAGGTGGCAAAAATTACAGACGAGGAGTCCAAGGCAGACTAACCATGACAACGTTGCCGGAGGAGGTCTTCAACAAAATCACCCCATGGTTGGACTCGCAGCTGGGCAATGTCAAGTACAGAGACCTGCGAGACAAGCTCATCAGAACACTCCAAGCCCCTTCACAGAGAGAGCCCAACACGCCCTCGACCTGATGACCCAGCCCCTGGGGGACGCATCACCCAGGGACGCCTGGGATGAACTCCGAGGTCTCCTGATGCTGCCGGGGGTTGATGCGGAAGGTCGGAGGAAGGAGATCAGCTTGTTGTGAGAAATATTCCTGCGGTGCCTTCCGCACGAGGTGAGGGGGCAAATCACAGATGTGGATGCCCTTTCAATGGGCGAATTGGTGAACGTCGCACACAAACTCCATGAGGCCACCAAGGCCTCCAAACATGCTGCAACACTCGTAGCCCGTAACCTGGTAATAGAAGAAGACGAGGCAGAGGACACGAATGCGGTGTACAGGAAGAAAGCGCCGCCACACCAGCAGAGAACGTGGACAAATCCAGCCTGGTGTTACTTCCATTGGAGGTTCGGGAGCACCGCCAGAAATTGCAGAGCCCCCTGTTTTTTCACAAAAAATGAGAAAAGTGGCCACAACTAACAGCAGTGGCCACAAACCTTAAAGACTCCCGACCAGTAGGATTCTTCATCCACGACACCGGGGCAATGCAATTGGTGTTTCTGCTGTTGAGAGAAGACCGCGACCGCACATCCAGCACCACAACCGCACTGGTGGCCGCAAATGGAAGCCCCATCTGCTGCTACGGAACTGTGACCCGCAGAATATCCATCCTGGGCAGTAAATATGATTGGCACTTCGTCATCGCGGATGTCAAGTTCCCTCTCCTGGGCGCCGATTTCCTCGCACGCCACAGATTTCTGGTAGACGTCAGCCGAAAACGCCTGCTGGATACCAGAACCTGCCGCTCCCGACCGCTCTCTACTGGGCTGGGGATGCCCGCTGCCTGCTCCATCTCTTCGAACAAATACAGCACTCTCCTCCATGAGTTCCCTGACGTCTTTAAGCCAGAGCTGCGTCAGTTGCCAGGAGCCCAGGCCAAACATGGCATCCATCACCATATCACCACGACAGGCCCGCCAACACACGCCAAATTCTGGCGCTGGACGCTTGCCGGACCTTCAAAAACGGATGGGTATCTGCAGGAAGGCATTGAGCCCATGGGCGCCTGCCCTCCACATGGTAAAGAAACCAGATGGCGCCTGGAGGCCTTGTGGGGACTATCGTCCTCTAGTAACGACACAGGACCACTATCCCTTGCCGAACATACAGTACCTAACAGGCGCCCTGCATGGGGCCAAAGTATTTACAAAAATGGATTTACTCAAGTCTTATTTTCGGGTGCCAGTGCACTCTGACGACGTTCCGAAGACAACCATCATCACACCGTTCAGAACATATACCTTCTCCTACTCCACCTTTAGCCTTAGGGATGCTGGGGCCACATTCCAATGCCTTATGGGCACCACCTTGGGCGACCTACCTTTCTGCGTTTGCTACGTAGACAACATCCTGATCTTCTCCAGGTCTCCGGAGGAACACCTGCGCCATGTCTGGGCCGTGCTGAAACGCCTGCAGGAGAACGGTTTGGTCGTCAGGTTCGACAAGTGTACCTTTGGAGCAGAAAAGGTAGACTTGCTGGGCCATGAGATCTCCCCGGCAGGTGTCCATCCCATGGCTTCCAAGGTGGACGCAGTAAAGAAGTTTCCAACGCCAAAAACCATTAAGTCTCTGCAGGAGTTCCTCAGCATGGTCAACTACTACCGCCACCTCATACCAGACGTCGCCCGCATCATGTAATCCCTGACCGCAGTCTTGAAGGGGAAGCCGAAAGCACTGGTGTGGGCAGCTCTGCAACAACAAGCAATTGAGCAGACAAAGGCAGCCCTCGCCAAAGCCACCACATTAACATGTCACGACCCCACCGCCTCCCTGAGACTTACCACAGACACCAGCAACATCACTGAAAGTTCACTGGACCTAGAAGATGGAAGCTGGGAGTGCAAAAGAGAAGCCCAGACTTGTTTCCAAGGCCTGTGAATGGACAGCGCTTGGGGCACTTCTGGAAGTTCACTGGACCTGGAAGATGGAAGCTGGGAATGCAAAAGAGAAGCCCACATTTGTCGCCAAGGCCGGCGGATGGACAGCGGTTGGGGGCTGCTGGAAGTTCACTGGCATTGGAAGATAGAAGCTGGGAGTGGAAAAGAGAGGCCTGGACTTGTAGCCAAGTCAGGCAGATGGACAGCAGTTGGGGGGCTGCTGGAAGTTCACTGGCCCTGCTAGATGGAATCCAGGAGAGCAAAAGAGAAGCCCAAACTTGTGGCTGAGACCGATGGATGGGCAGCGGTTGAGGGGCCACTGGAAGTTCACTGGACCTGGAAGATTGAAGCTGGGAGTGAAAAAGAGAAGCCCAGACTTGTGGCTGAAGCTGGCGGATAGACAGTGGCTGGGGTGATGCTGGAAGTTCACTGGACCTGGAAGATGGAAACCGGGAGCGCAAAAGGCCAAGGCTGGCCTATGGATAGCAGTTGCGGGGCCGCTGGAAGTTCACTGGCCCTAGAAGATGGAATCTAGGAGCGCAAAATTGAAGCCTGGACTTGTGGCTGAGACCAGTGGATGGACAGCAGTTGGGGAGCTGCTGGGAGTTCACTGGCCCTGGTAGATGAAGCTGGAAGCAGAAAAGAGAAGTGCAAACTTGTGGCTGAGGCTGGCAGATGGACAGAGGGTGGGGGGCCGCTGGAAGTTCACTGGCCCTTGAAGATGGAACCTGGGAGAGCAACAGAGAAGCCTAGACTCGTGGCTGAGGCTGGGGGATGGACAGCGGTTGGCGGGCCACCGGAAGTTCATTGGATCTGGAAGATGGAAGATGGGAGTGCAAAAGAGAAGCCCAGACTCACGGCCAAGGCCTGCGGATGGACAGCGGTTGGGGGGCCACTGGAAGTTCAGTGGACCTGGAAGATGAAAGGTGGGAGTGCAAAAGAGAAGCCTGGATTTATGGCTGAGGCCATTGGATGGACAGCGGTTGGGGGGCCGCTGGAAGTTCACTGGCCGTGGAAAATGGAATCTGGGAACACAAAAAGAGAAGCTTGGACTCTTGGCCTAGGCCAACAGATAGACATTGGTTGGAAGTGCCGCTGGAAGTTCACTGGCCCTGGAACATGGAAGTTCGGAGCACAAAAGAGAACCCCAGCCTTGTGGCTGAGGCCAGAGGATGGACAGCAGTTGGGGGTCCGTTGGAAGTTCACTGGACCTGGAAGATGGAAGCTGGGAGTGGAAAAGAGAAACCCAGACCCATGACCACAGCTGATGGAAGGACAGCGGTTGGGGTGCTGCTGGGAGTTCACTGGCCGTGGGAGATAGAATCTGGGAGCGGAAAAGAGAAGCGCGAACTTGTGGCTGAGGCCGGCAGATGGACAGAGGGTGGGGGCCTGCTGGAAGTTCACTGTCCCTAGAAGATGGAACCTGGAAGTGCAACAGAGAAGCCTAGACTCTTGGCTGAGGCTGGAGGATGGACAGTGGTTGGGAGGCCACCGGAAGTTCATTGGACTTGGAAGATGGAAGATGGGAGTGCAAAGGAGAAGCCCAGACTCGTGGCCAAGGCTGGCGGATGAACAGTGGTTGGGGGGCCACTGGAAGTTCCCTGGACCTAGAAGATGGAAGCTTGGAGCGCAAAAGAGAAGCCAAAACTTGTTTCTGAGGCCAACGGATGGACAGTGGTTGGTGGGCCGCTGGAAGTTCAGTGGCCCTGGAAGATGGAAGCTGGGAGAGCAAAAGAGAAGCCCAGACTCATGCCCAAGGCTGGCAGATGAACAGCGGTTGGGGGGCTGCTGGAAGTTCACTGGCCATGGAAGATGGAAGCTGGGAGTGCAGAGGTGACACGGAATCGTGGCTGAGGCCGGCGGATGGACAGCCGTTAGGGGGCTGCTGGAAGTTCACTGGACCTGGAAGATGGAAGCTGGGAACAAAAAAGAGAAGCCCGGACCTGTGGCTGAGGAAGGCAGATGGAGAGCGGTTGGGGAACTGCTGGAAATTCAGTGGACCTGGAAGATTGAAGCTGGGAGCACAAAAGAGAAGCCCACACTCGTGGCCAAGGATGGCAGATGAACAGCGGTTTGGGGGCGGCTGGAAGTTCACTTGCCCTGAAAGATAGAAGCTGGGAGCGCAAAAGAGAAGCCTGTACTAGTGGCCAAGGCTGGCAGATGGACACCGGTTGGGGGGCTGCTGGAAGTTCACTGGACCTAGAAGATGGAAGCTGGGAGCACAAAAGAAAAGCCCAGACTTGTTTCCAAGGCCCGTGGATGGACAGCGGTTTGGGGGCCACTGGAAGTTCACTGGCCCTAGAAGATAGAAGCTGGGAGTGCAAAAGAGAAGCCTGGACTAGTGGCTGAGGCTGGCAGATGGACAGCCGTTTTCGGGCTACTGGAAGTTCATTGGCCCTGGAAGATGGAAGATGGGAGCACAAAAGAGAAGCCCAGACTCGTGTAAACTCAGCCTGACTATAAGATTCCTTTTGGCCTTGGCCAAAGATGATTACTGAGAATAGCTGGATTATATGCAATTTTTTTCGCTTCAATAATCTTGTTTAATTGTTTCTACCATTCCGTTTCCTTTTCCGAATAAGGCCAAATTCCCGAAGTGACTTCGAGATTCACGTAACATTTAACGTAATTACTGGGAATTTAATTTCCTTTCGATGATGGATATGAAAAGTATACTCTTTAACCTATGCAAAACTATAAAAAGCAAATATTGCTTAAACTATGTAATCTATGCAAAATTATATGAAGCAAATACTGCTTAAACTAACTAATCTATGCAAAATTATATAGTGCAAAAACAGCTTGAGCTAGCCAATTTACAGAAAATTATATAAAGCAAATACTTCTTTTCATGGTAGCAATGAAGATGAATGTACATAACCAAGTCTAAGTCCCTGCTAATTGATGCATTCTCAGGAGACTGCATTTGTGTCAATATGAATGTAGAAAACCTTTTAAATGCATTTTCCAGGACACTTAATCCTTCTACCACAAAGAACAATCTTCATCTATAATCTTATAAGAACAATGATCATCGGTAATCCTGTAAGAGCAATCATCACCAGTGATCCTACCAGAACAATCACCACCTGTGATCCTATAAGAAAAAAATCATCACCTGTAAACCTGTAAGAACAATCATCACCTGCAACCCTGTATGAACAAATCATCATCTGTAATTCTGTAAGAACAAGCATCACCTGTGATCCTATGAGAATAATCATCATCTGTGAACCTGTAAGAACAATCATCACCTGCAATCCTATAAGAACAATCATCATCTGTAAACCTGTAAGAACAATCATCATCTATAATCCTGTAAGAACACTCATCAAATGTATTCCTATATGAACAATCGTCGTCTGTAATCCTATAAGAACAATCAACGCCTGTAATTACAGTCATCTTCTGTAATCCTATAAGAACAATGATCATTTGTAATCCTATAAGAACAATCATCGTCTGTAATCCTATAAGAACACTCATCATCTGTAATCCTGTAAGAACAATCATCTTCTGTAACACTATAAGAACAATCATCATCTGTAATCCTATAAGAATAATCATCTGTAATCTTATGAGAACAATCATCTGTAATCCTATAAGAAAGAACAATCATCATCTGTATCATATGAGAACATTTATCCTCTGTAATCCTATAACAACAATCATCATCTGTGATCCTATAAGAACAATAATCTTCTGTATCATATGAGAACATTCATCTTCTGTAATCCTATAAGAACAATCATCATCTGTAATCCTATAAGAATAATCATCTTCTGTAATACTCTAAGAACAATCATCATCTGTAATCCAGTAAGAACAATCATCTTCTGTAATTTTATGAGAACAATCACCTGTAATCTTATAAGAACAATCATCATCTGTAATTATATGAGAACAATCATCATCTGTAATCCTATACGAACAATCATCATCTGTAATCCTATAAGAACAATCATCTTATGTAATACCATAAGAACAATCATCATCTGTAATCAATCCCATAAGAACAATCATCATCTGTAATCAATCCTATAAGAACAATCATCTTCTGTAATCCTGTAAGAACAATCATCATCTGTAATCCCATAAGAACAATCATCATCTATAATCCTATAACAATTGTCTTCTGTAATACTATAAAAACAAGCATCATCTGTAATCCTATAAGAACAATCATCATCTGTAATCCTATAAGAATAATCATCTTCTGTAATACTCTAAGAACAATCATCATCTGTAATCCAGTAAGAACAATCATTTTCTGTAATTTTATGAGAAAAATCACCTGTAATCCTATAAGAACAATCATCATCTGTAATTATATGAGAACAATCATCATCTGTAATCCTATACAAACAATCATCTTATGTAATACCATAAGAAAAATCATCATCTGTAATCAATCCCATACTAACAATCATCATCTGTAATCAATCCTATAAGAACAATCATCATCTGTAATCCTGTAAGAACAATCATCATCTGTAATCCCGTAAGAACAATCATCATCTGTAATCCTATAATAATTGTCTTCTGTAATACTATAAAAACAAGCATCATCTGTAATCCTATAAGAACAATCATCATCTGTAATCCTATAAGAACAATCATCGTCTGTAATCCTGTAAGAACAATCATCATCTGTAATCCTATAAGAACAATCATCGTCTGTAATTCTATAAGAACAATCATCATCTGTAATCCTATAAGAACAATCAGCATCTGTAATCCTATAACAACCATAATCTGTAATCTTATAAGAATAATCATCATCTGTAATTCTTTCAGGATAACCATCATCTGTAATCCTATAAGAACAATCATCTTCTGTAATCCAGTAAGAACAGTCATCTCCTGTAATCCTGTAAGAACAATCTTCATCTGTAATCCTTGAAGGACAGGCATCATCTGTAATCCTTGAAGGACAGGCATCATCTGTAATCCTTGAGGGACAGGCATCATCTGTAATCCTGTAAGAACAATCATCTCGCCACAAACATTTTGTGAGGGGGGCGAGGCCGTTACCCTGCAGATGAAAGATCAAGGTCAGGAAAAAAATAATCAGGTTTGGTTTTAAAGGAAGGAAAGGAAGGAGGGTTTGACGTTACGACCATGGAAATCTTCCCTTCAGCTGTATCAGGGTCCTGAGTTGTGTAAAGGTCACGTATTGCCACTGACTTGTAAAGGCAGCCAAATGGAAGAGGTGGCCATTTTATTACTCGAATAATGATTGACTGATCTGATTCGTTCTTACAAACTGGCGTCGTCTTCCGTAATATTAATATGGAAATCACATTATTTGCTGGTGAGATATGTACCACGGTAATCGAAAGTCTTGAAAAAACAAATAAAAAAGCGCCGAAGTTTCCTCGTCGCAATCGAGTTTTCTGTACATTGTGGAATCAAGTCCACTGAAAACAGATGTCTTTCGGTGGTCTCGATATAATGCTGTATGAGTTGCGGCCCATGAAACTTTAACCACGGGCCGGTGGTGGCCTGGTTTATATCGTTGCCAGATGCACAATTATGGTTAAATTTAACCTTAAATAGAATAAAAACTATTGAGGCTAGAAGGCTGCAATTTGGTATGTTTGATGAGTGAGGGTGGATGACCAACATGCCAATTTGCAACCTTCTAGCCCCATTAGTTTTTAAGATCTGCAGGCGGACAGAAAAAAGTGCGGACGGACAGACAAAGCCGGCACAATAGTTTTCTTTTCAGAAACTAAAAAGGGGGAGGAAAAGTAGGCGCAAGCAGTTGTAGTTCTATTAAAAAAACTGATAAAATACTGAGACAATTTGAGCCTAAGTTGAACAAGATAAAAGCCGAAATAGATTAGAGCAAATATATAACTGCTAAGATAAAAGAAGCGATTGCTACTTAAGCTATTTAAATGCAAGATAAATATTGCTAAAAAAAACTTGTACATCCACCCAAGGAAAATCTTTCCTTCTTTTTATTAGGAGTTAATAACAACAATTATGTTGGCCTTGTCCTTCCGCTAGTCCTATGGTCATGCATGCTTTTGCAACAGAATAAGTTTCTTTCTAAACACAGATTGTGATCATTGTATAAGTACAAAAAATTACGAAGACATGGAAATCAGTACCTTGGGACTGATAGGCCTTTCCAGTTGGTATCTGCTGCAGTGGTATAAATAATACAAGGGCACACCCACACACACACACACAGAGAGAGAGAGAGAGAGAGAGAGAGAGAGAGAGAGAGAGAGAGAGAGAGAGAGAGAGAGAATCTTTTAAAGTGACACGGGCAATTTGGTGGCGTTAAGCCTTCCCCACCGACAGATCTAAACGTACATTCTGAATCCTGAAGGCCTGTCCACAACACGAAAAGTTATTTGGAAACAAAGTTTGCAAACTGTTTCTTGGAAACTGTAAACAGTTTGCAAACAGCTTGGAAACTGTTTGTAAAAAATGTTTCCTGTCCAGACCTCAGTTGTCGTCAGGATGCCTGTTGGTGCAGTAGCCTCCGCATTTTACTTGGCAGTTTTAATGTACTCGAGGAGGGATAAGAGAAAGGAAAAGAGATGGGGGAGGAAGCTTTTAGAAAAAGGAGCGCGTCATGCTGACTTGCTTCTGGCGGAACTGAAAACAGATGGAACAATATGTACTTGTACAGATGTAAATATGAATATGTGCATATGTATATGCACATACCGGTGTGTATACACTAGCGGATCCAGGGGGTGGCACCTGGGGACGTGCCCCCGATGAAAAATAATGACAAAATAATAATATTGAAGTTTTAGATAATAACAACATAAATGAGAAATATAAAATAGGAAAAAATAAAAAATCTATTATAAAAATATATATATATACATATATATGTATGTATAATATGAAAATCTGTGGCCTCCCCATGAATTTTTCTGGATCCGCTAGTGGAAAGCACAAATATCTATTTGCAAAACAGAAATCTACGGATAAGGAGGCACTGCAGAGCAGTTAATCTTAAAAGTATTATTGACATTCATGACGATGCGTACTAAGCTCTGTTCCACTAAATCCTACATCCACGACCTTCGCATTGTCTGCTCTTTCAGTCAAGGCTCACACAAGGAAGTGACTCCAATCAAAACGAGCACTTAAAAGGGGCTGAATTTTGATGGCTATTTGTGTCTTCGGTCGAGGACTTCTACTAAATAACGTGATGATAAATCTATGGAAATAAAAAGCCTGTGATGCAAAGACAAGAGAAAGACTGAGGACATTCAGTTCATTTGAAGTCCTGCAGCAAGTGTGAAAAATAGTTTCCAGAGCGATAGAATGCAGAGTAAATCTTGATGACAAGTGTTTTAATATGGAAAAAGACATCCAGCTCTGTTAAAGAGATCAGCTAAAAAATTCCTCTATTCTAAAACTGCATTCCTAACAGGGATGGCGAAGCCCAGCATGTAGACGTAGAAGCTGTTCTAGAGATAATCCTTATGCGACTTTCCACATACAAGATTTTAGAGAGAAATATTCATGGTAACAGAGTGATCAGCGCTATCAGCTCGTAACAGTCTAGTAAATTGTTCAAGATGGACTCAGGCCTGCCTCTCTCTCTCTCTCTCTCGCGGGCATACACACACACATTCACCCACCCACACACACACATATATATTAAAACAGAATTCCCTCTAATAAAAGGAGCCCATAAAAACAACAAAAGGTAGAAAGTTAATGCTATATATTTCGGAGACAACGGTCTCCCTCAACATATATACATATACACACACACACACACACACACCACACATATATATATATATATATATATATATATATATATATATATATATATATATATATATATATACATATATATATATATAATCATGAAAACAAATGTCGCTTAATATCAAATTCACGTACCTCGGGAGTATCCTGATTAGTGCAGCAGATAATTGCATATTTCATAAGAATCGTTCAGATAGTGAAACAAGCATGAAATTTTGCACAAGTGCTCTTTAAAGTTCCTCTATCAGAAAAGGGCGCTTGCCACGCAAAATTTAATATGGCGGCCAAATTCCAAGATGGCAGCCAGTATCGACAGATTTTGGCTAATTTTTCACTAGAATGGCATGTATTTGCTTCTAGCTACAATATGGTAAAGCTCTTCCATACTATTTCTTGAATATTATGTTTCTGTAGCTTCCCAGTACAGTTTACCTTAAATATAAATATATGGCTGCCAAGAAAAGGTAGAAACAATAATTATAATGAGAAATAATGCCCGTTCAACAATTATCGTTTTAAGCATGGATCTTGGTTTCTGTGGTTTTAGATCCTAATGAGGCCATCTTTTCCAAATAACTCATCAATTTTGAAGGAAAATTAATAAATGTAAAAAGAGTGTATGTCTGCACACAACCAGGCACACTGGTGACATCACTGCTGTGTAACTCAGCATGGGGTTCAGTGCCAGCTAATCCAGCTTTACTAATCCTGTAGTCTTAGACTAGTAGTTGTAGTATAGTTTAGTTTAGTGTCCCAAATGCTTTCTAACAGCCCCAGACCAGCTATAGTTAGATAGCCGCACCTGAATAGACAGGGATGTGCCAGCTGGAGAGCCGAGCCAAGGGTATGGGGGCTGTACATGATGGTTCATGTACTTACCCGGATGGTGTACAGATCACACAGGACTTAAATGGCACTGGATGAATGATCGGGCAGGTGTAGGAGACCGAACCTAGTTGAATCCCATACAGGAATGTGTGCTTTGTTTAAGGTGGTAAAAGGATAACCCCCTCGGCCTTAATCAAAAGTGAAATCATGGCAGAATGTGATGCCAATCCAATATTGAGCAGTAGAAAACAAACTGAGTTTGTGTTGTCTTTGTCAGAAGGACAAAAGAGGTGAGCACTTGACATCACCTCCAAGTCATCATGTCCTAGACCATGATGGGTACACAATGCTGGTAAAGGAACATTCCCATGTTCAGTGAAATTAATGAAATGCCACTGATAATGGATCCAGCAAGGCTGGATGAAGGTGATGGTATAGAGGCCACTCTCAGGAAAAAATGCAGCAAAATACCATGTGAACTGTCGCTTGTTGTTTAACAACACTAAACTGGACCGTGCAAGAAAGCGATAATCCAATGACCAGACCAGCAACACTGAGACTAGTCGTAAAACTGCGCCGAACCAGTCATGACAATGAAGTTTGCATTTTCTGTGAGAAAGTGGCACCTGCATCTGATCTCAGACAGGCTAGTACTAAGGGCCTTGACTTGAAAATTGCGTGAATGTGCAGAGATACTTAGTGATGGCAAGCTCCTTGCTAAGTTGACTGGTGGGGATGTCATTGCACAGGAGTTTAAGTATCACCATGCCTGTCTTTGTGCCCTCTACAACAGAAAAAGGTCCTACCTGAGGAGCCTTGAGAAAGACCAAGGTAGCACTGAGTCAGAATCAGATGTGTATCCACTAGTTCTGTCAGAACTGATGACATACATTGTTGAAAACAACCTTTGTTCAGATGATCCAGTCACATTTCGGCTGGCAGATATTTGCCACCTCTACCAACAACGTCTGGAACAATTAGGTGTAGAGTCACCAAGTAAAATTCACGAGACTCAAAGACAAACTTCTGGCAGAAATTCCAGAACTTGAGGCTCATAAATCTGGCAGAGATGTATTACTTGCATTTCAAAAAGGATGTGGGAAAGCACTTGCTCAATCATCTGATCTTTCAGAGGCAGTTATCATTGCTAAAGCAGCAAAAATTCTCAGAAAGTCTATACTTGATCATCAGTCACGGTTTGATGGCACATTTTCTGAGGCTTGTGTACGAAATTCTGTGCCTCCTCTCCTGCTCCAGTTTGTAGGGATGGTTGAGCATGGGGCTGACATCAAGTCACAGTTACGATTTGGAGCATCAAAGTCAGACCAGGCCATTGCACAGCTCATGCAGTTCAACTGCTACTCCTGATACAAAGAGGAGCAACAACTCATAGACACTCCAAAGACAGAGAAACACCATTCCCAGTCTACATGGGACTCTCAGTCTATGCCAAAACCAGGAAGAGAAACCTGGTTGAAATGCTACATCAGTATGGCCTCAGTATCTCTTATGACAGAGTACTGAGGTCTCTGCACAGTTAGAGATGCCACAGTTAGCAAATATGTGGAGGAGGGTGTGGTCTGTCCCCCAGTACTGGTGAAAGGGTTGTTCATCACTGCAGTGATGGACAACATCGACCACAACCCATCTGCAACTACTGCCACTACCTCCTTCCATGGAACTAGCATCTCCATATTTCAGCACCCCACCAAGGAGAACACTGGACAGGAAAGACAGCAACTAAAGTTTGCACCTGAGAAAGTGAGGTCGGTGCCTGAATTGCCGGACACATTCACAAACATCTCACCAGCTTCCCAGCTTTCAAACAAAGAACCCTGTGCCACCAAACACTGCAATACTCAAAGCCACCCACAGATATCTTGGGGCCACAGCTTGCACTGGAGTATCAGTGGCTAGACAAGGTCATAGTCACCCAGGAAATAGATGATGCAGTGAATCTGACGTGGTCAGCTCATCACGCTTCAATGAAGAGAAGCCCAGAATTTGAAGTAACCATAACTTCATTGCTTCCTCTCCTGCGTGATCAGGCTCATTCTGTTGCTACGATCAAACACGTGATGCAGAAAGTGCAGGATGTCACTGATTTTCTGAACCCTGGCCAGATACCCATAATCACAGCTGATCAGCCAATCTATGCCAGTAGGTAGCAGGTGCAGTGGCAGTGGCCTGATCAGTATGGCAACAAGACAAGTATCTGGTAATGTTTGGTGGTCTGCACATTGAGATGGCAGCAATGACATCTCTTGGTACTCTTCTTCATGGCAGTGAAGGAGCTCTGGTGGAGGCAGGAGTTGCTTCATCTGGAACTGCAGAATCCTTCCTGTCAGCTGCAAGTGTAAAGCCAGGACACGGCAGATGCACCAGGTTACAACCTCTAGTTTGTACAAACTCCTGAGGACAGCATACACTGACTACTGTGCTGAGAAAGCAAAAACAACAATGATCAGGCATTAGAGTTTGAGGAGTGGTGTGACCTTCGAAGACAGCAGAGTCCACAGTTCCACTTCTGGCACATGGTGTTGTCTATGGAACAAAGATATTCCTACTGATCAGGTCCTTCCGTGAGGCCAATTTTGTCCTCTACTGCCAGGCATTCACATGAGCTGATACCCTACTTCTTTTCCAACAATAATACAAACTATGCTCGTTGGCTGCCTATTCACCTCAGGGACATGCTTTCCTAGAGAGTTCACACCCAGAGTTGCACAAGGAGTTCACTGGCAACTTTGTTGTGCACAAGACCAGTCGCCAGTTCTCAGCAATGGCTCTTGACCAAGCTCATGAGCAGACCAATGCCTTTATAAAGGCTGATGGCGGAGCCATTGGGCTGACTGAAGATCCGTCAGCACTCAGAAGATGGATGGTGGCTGGCCCAGAGATCATCCGCTTGGTGTCTGCATACGAAACAGAGGTTCAAAGTAAGGGAGTCTAATGAGCAGACAACACACCATGAACAAACACCTCATGCGCAGAAGACATTCTTGGAGAGAGTCATGCAAGCTGTCATTGGCTTTGCAACACTTGGGAAGTCCTTTTCAGGAAGAGAGCCAGGATCTGTATTCCATTGACAACAAAGACATTGCCCACCCCAGCTCAGCAGAACTTCTACAGACACACCTTGACAGAGGCCGCACTAAATTTCAGAAGTTTTCAGACTCTTTGGCAAAACAATGCAGTCTCCTTCTATGAGCCGATAAAGAAGAACAGAACTGACTTTTCAGGCAAGAAGCTGCTCCTGTAGAACAGTCAAAGCAGAAACTTCTGAAGGAGGATTGCCAGCTTTTCTCAAAGCTATTTATATCCTGTCAGAGCCGTGAATGTGATCTGCAGGAATTCTTTCCAGCACGAGAATCAAACATTCCCAGCTTCCCTTAGTGAGGGTGGTAGGCTGTACACATGTCAGATGTCTCAGCTGACCTCGGTCCTGGAGAGTCATGTTACACTAGAAGACAAAGAACCAAAGACTGATGTCCTCATTGTAGATGGATCAGCTTTGGTCCATGCCTTGCCACCAAAGAAAGGAAAGACCTTTGAGGGCTATGCACTTTGCGACTTCTTGCCTGTGATACAATCCTATAGCAGCAAGTACATCATCACATCTTGTATTTGATGTATACAATACATCCAGCCTCAAAGCTGAGACCAGGCTCCAACGTGGTCAAGGAGGAAGGCAATAGGTGACAGACAAGAACACAATTCCATCCAACTGGCGCAATTTCCTGGAGACACGATTTTAGCCAACAAGACAGAGTTGTTCCAGTTCCTGGCAGACAAAGTTGCCTAGATGTCTGCCACAAATGTTGTCATTGCCACGAAAATCTGCTGTCCTCAGCACTCATGAGGCTAGTCTTCAGGGACTGGAAAAGTGCTCTCATGAGGAAGCTGACACCCGCATCTTTCTCCATGCCAAATATGCCACAGAACATGGAGCCAAGACCATCACGGTTAAAGCAAATGACACAGATGTTCTTGTCTTGCAGTCAGTGCTTTCTCCACTCTCCACAATCTAGGGCTAGAGAAGCTATGGGTGGCATTTGGCCAAGGCCAGAGCCTGCGCTGGATTGCTGTGCATGACCTGTGCAACTCTCTGGGCCAGGAGAAGGTGAATGGCATGCTCTTCTTTCCATGCGTTCACAGGCTGTGATACAGTGTCAGCCTTCCGAGCAAGGGCAAGAAGACCGCCTGGCAGACATGGAACATCTTTCCAGAGGCCTCCACTGTGTTCTCCAAACTGAGTCACTACCCTCTCAGAGAGGGAAGAGAGTGACCTGAAGGTCCTGGAGAGGTTTGTCATACTTATGTATGAAAGATCCAGCACTGCTGGCACTGTGGATGAGGCTAGACTTGATATGTTTGCCAGAAAACAAAGGGCATATGAGGCCATTCCACCAACCAGGGAGCTCTCCTCCAACACACCTTCGTGCTGCGTACCAGGCTGGTTGTGTGTGTCAGGCCACCCAGTGTCAGCCACAGCCAGAGAACCCTGCTGAGTGGGGATGGCAAAAGTCTGGTGAAGCATGGCAAGTCCTCTGACAACCAACTCGCCCATTAGCCAAGAGATGCCAACAGCTTACTGTGGATGCAAAGCAGGCTGTCGGGAAAGGTGCAAGTGCTACAAGCTGGGTCTTCCACTGCACAGCTCTGTACACTTGCAAATGTGAAGTCTAGATAAATTTGCCTCTCTTCAGTAGATAATCTAGCTTGAGCATCCAACGTGTCATGCTATGCCTACCTTCTTATCCTCGAATTTTTCAAAGGTGTAGGTTGAGAGACCTATACATAGATTGGTTGTGTTTAGTCCGTATTTCTCTTCTTTTCTTTTATGGTTACAGTCTTAGACACAATGTTGTATGTGACCATACCATTACTATTTCAGTTGAAAATAGCATATTAGTTAAACTGTCTGATCACATGAATATACCATTAAATAAAAACAGTTGGTCTCTATGTCTAAACTAGCCCTGTGGATAGAAAAAAACTTTTATGGCAACCATTTTTTGTACGCCATCTTGGTTTCAATTCATTTAGTAAGGGTTTTCTAATAAAATGTGTGGTATGGAACATTTTTATAACCTAAAAGTCGAGGTTTAAAAAAAAAAAACTGTGAGATGGCATATTCCATCCAATAGATGCTCCCAAACCAGTGAATCTCAACATAGATGGCGGCCATTTTGAAAGATAGCCGCCATCTTGGATTTTCAGGTACAGCGCCCTTTCTAAGAGAGCGTAGTCTTAGGAATGTTTGTGCCAAATTTCATGCTTGTTTCACTATCTGAACGATTTTTACAGCAATCTGCTGCACTAGATAGGAATTATCACCACCGGGAATTTATAAGTGATAAATTGATTGGTACTATAGCTCAGTGGTAGAACGTCGACTGGAGTTGCTGGATAAGTTCTGTGTCGTGGGATCGCGACCCGGCAGTACCAATCCATTTATCACTTATAAATTCCCCTTCGGTGATAATTCCCTATCGGGACACTCCTGAGGTAGCGTGAATTTGATATTAACCCTTTGATTACGGCCGAGATGAGACCTCACACTTACCACAATCCGGAGGGTTTTCAGACGGTAGTCACCCGTAGCATGCTACCAGACGCACGAAATCGTAAACAATCATTGTAATAGCGTTTATATTTGTTGTTTTGCTGCAAATTAACCTGTTTTATTTATATGATAATATTGTGATAGTAGCGATCCGTGATATAGATATTATGCAATTAATGTAACAACACAAATAAATAAACATAGGATAAGTACTATATCGGGGTTTAGTGTTGCCAGAGGTATAAGCACTGCACTGATTGAGGATGACAGTCTTCTTTTTTTGTCATTTTCTCTAATTCTGTTTGAATCCGTAAGGACAGCTACATCACAGTTGTGTATTATAGTTAAAAATTATTTGTATATTCGTCAGAAAACTAATCATAAAGAATGTTCATCATTTTATGGTTCCGCTTGCTATTCCACTAGCTGGGCAAAAAAAAATGAGAGAGAGAGAGAGAGAGAGAGAGAGAGAGAGAGAGAGAGAGAGAGAGAGAGAGAGAGAGAGGCTGACAGAATTTTTTACCTATGATTTATTCCTTCTAATTGTACATCAATAACATTGAGAGTAAGTAGACACAATCACAATATTGGTTGCAATATTAACCACATTTCTGGGTAATATTTTTATCAATGATCAAGCACCAGCTGACAAGGGATACGCAATCTAGAAATTCAGATGAATTCTGCAGTGTTTGAAAAATGGTTTAAAACCCAGCTTCTTCCCAATATAGGGCCATCTGCCATCATAGTGTTGGATAACGCTTATCATTCAGTTCGAATTAATAAACCTCCGACAATGTCTGCCAAAAAGGATGAAGTTAAAGACTGGCTAATAAAAAATTAGTAAAGTTGCAAAGACATTCATGTAAAGAAAATGATTACGTGATTGACAGACTGGCAAGAGATCATGGACATAGTGGTTAGGCTGCCTACATATCACTGCCAGTATAATGCAACAGAACTGATATGGGCGCAGGTGAAATCATACGTGGCAAAGAAGAATCATTTTAAAATCAGACCTGCTTCCTTTGGTCAAAGAAGCAATTGAATCCATATCTTCTGACAACTGGGCTAATGATGTGAGACATGCCGAAGATATAAAAGAGATGACGCTTCAAGAGATGTTTGCATTGATAAATATATAGATTCTTTTGTTATCGATGTAGCATCCTCTGACGAGGATTCTTCATAAGTAATGTCTCCTCATACTTCGATTGTAAATAAATTTATTGCTTTCCCTTGTTGTGTGATATCCAGTTGAACACTGAAATTGAAATAAATTGAAATATAGATCTGTTTTTTCGACAGAAAGTGGCAGAAATATCTTTAAAAATCTACATATAACAGAAATGCCACAGCAGTGATGAGTATCATATGACAGTGCTTTAAAAGCACAGGTAAATCTAATACTGTATAAATGTGTAATATATATATATATATATATATATATATATATATATATATATATATATATAATATGTGATATAGTTTTGAGCTTTTGAATTGCTTTCTTTCGTGCATGCCGTCAATCCGTCTTTACCTCCTTGCTGTATCAAGGTTGAATTTCTGTACAGCTATAAAATAGCTCATAATAAACATTCTTTAAATATTGTTACACCTATATATATATATATATATATATATATATATATATATATATATATATATATATATATATATATAATATATATATATATATATATATATATATATATATATATATATATATATGGGTGTAACAATATTTAAAGAATATTTATTATGAGCTATTTTATAGCTGCGCAGTGAAAATTCACCCTTGATACAGCAAGGAGGTAAAGACGGATCACGGCATACATGAAAGAAAACAATTCAAAAGCTCAAAACTATATCACAATTATATGACTTCGATAACAGCAAAGGAACAGTAATAAAAACTATAGTAGATGACGTAACTCAAGAACATTGCTCAGTACAGCATCCAAATAAACAAAACTGAAAATGAAAGCACATCTAGGTTTCAAATTTCTTGCATCTATCATTTTCATATATTGAATTTTTTTTTTTTTATCTAAAATTTAAGTGGGACAACAAAACTTCATTCAGAACTTTCTATCATAGTACACGTGCTTGATAACAGGCGCAAACAATGAGAGCTTGAAGTCAGAAGGTTAATGGTCAGTTTAAGAGGGGCAAAGTCTCTTCCTAAAACGGTCGTACTATAGTAACCCCCGGCCTTTCTTGTTTACTTGCTAACCTTGTTTACTCTTATTCAGTTTTCATCCTCTGGACTTTACTACTGAAGGTAATCTATTTCTTGTTTTGTCATTGTCATTTTTCAATCTTTAAAGCATTTTAATTTTGTAAGCTCTGTTGTCAGTTTTAATTAGTGTTTTTGTATCTTTTAGCCAGAAAAGATGGGATATGGGTGATCCTGAAGCGCACCTATTAATAAATATATCAATGATGAGCTGACTGTTCTTCCTATCCGTACTTTTACTATATATATGCATATATGTATATATGTATATATATATGTATATATATATATATATATATATATATTTATATGTATATATATATATATATATATATATATATATATATATATATATATGTATATATATGTATATATATATATATATATATATATATATATATATATATATATATATATATATATATATATATATATATCTTTCTATCTATGCATCAATCTCTGTGTCTAACTATCTGTTAATACACACACTAACACACATATATGTATACATACGTATATATTAACTTTATCACATACACAATTGTTCTGTGCATTAACTAAATTACTAAAAAGGACCTCATTCAAACTGGATGGTATCTATAGATACCATGCAGTTTGAATGAGGTCCTTTTATATATAATATATATATATATATATATATATATATATATATATATATATATATATATATATATATATATATATATATATATATATATATAATATATATATATATATATACATCTGAAGGAAGCAGTAGGAAAGGCATCCTCATCATCTACAGTTTATTTTCAATGCCGACGTTCCGCGACGAATTCCAAGTCGCATTTTCAAGGCTATAAAATATAATATAATTTGCGAACATCAATAACAAATTAATGCAATGGCAACAGCTCTTTATGTAGTAAAAATATTTAAAACAAAACACCTCATTCCAAGACAAGTCAATAATGAGTAAAAAGGAGTTCACTAAAATCTTAAAACAACCTACCTATATGAAAGAAAGAACAAGACTAACATAAATAAGTACAAACAGAGTGAGGAAAACCAGTTGCCCAAACTAGGCTATAAACAATTTCACTGAGGACGATTGAGTATTTAACGACGGCACAGTCTTCCTGATAATTATGGATTCTAGGATGGTTAAGTCGTTGTTGTTCTGCACTCGGCCTAGGATGGAAAAATCCTTGCTGTCAATATAAGTTTTACATAATTTTGAATGATTTCGTTATATTTGATTGCTCAGGATTAGATAACCTGCTACCTGTTCTATGACTTATGCCCTGTGGGGAATCTATGCGGACCTTCAACAGCCTCCTCGTGCATCCCACATATGTATATCCCGTGATCACATCCCGGGCAAGTGTACTTATAAACAACGCTGGACGAAAACAGAGGACTGAGCCGGTCTTTGACTCTGAACAGAGACCCTATTGTAAAGGGATTTTTCGGGATGATTTTCAGGTTTAAAGCTGGAAAACTCTTTTGAATAATGGCTGTGCATTTTCTCCTAAAAGTATCATCATGCACGAAAGGAAACTTGCATACATCTTTAGTTTCAGCACAGTCGATTCAGGTGTTGCCGAGTCATTTTCTGTAGTAGCAGTTTATTTAGGGATCTGAAAAAGTCGTGATGGAAAACAATTATTATTGAAATATTTCACTAAAAGGATATCTCATCGTGGAAACTCTTCCAGTTTGACGAGTGGGTGTAAGCCCTATGGAGGAGGGTTAAAATAGAGTTCAGTTTCAAATGAAAGAAACACGAACTATAAAAATTCATTCCCAAACCAGTAAATGTATTTTTTCTATACACACCTGTGTAAAACCTGAGTCACCTCTGGAAATAATAAGATCAAGGAAGGGAGTTTGTTATTTACCTCCTTCTCCATAGCGAACCTTATGTTTGGATGTTGTCGGATGACGAACTCCAGAAAGGACTCTGCATGACATTCATGACGAAATAGGAGAACGTGTCGTCAACATATCTTCGATAAAATAGAGGGCGGAACCTAATGGGACATTCTTCTATTATGCGCTCCTCCAGGGAGCACATGAAGATGTTAGCAAAAATTGGACCAAGTGGTGATCCCATGGCCATCCCTTCAGTTTGTTTATACAAACTGAAGGCAAAGGTCGTGTCCAGCACGGCCAGCTCTAAAAGTTGTTAAAAAAATTTCCTACTAAAATTATTAAAAATTGCATCTTCATCAGTAAAAAGTTTGCTTAATATTATCTCAGTATTATTATTATTATTATTATTATTATTATTATTATTATTATTATTATTGGAGAAGCAATTCCACAGTTATGTATATGTACATATATTTAAAGATAAATATACAACTGTGGATTTGCTACTTCATTTTAAGACTCATGCTAACTATGAGTATTTTTTATTACTATTATTTTTTTTTTTTTTTTAGAATATGAATCCAATTCATACAGGACAAGCATACAGGGA